>NC_064852.1:28977079-29277079 GCF_024139225.1 Suncus etruscus
TTATGGAGCTATGTTTTATGACCCAGTATGTGGTCTATCTTAGAGAATGTCATATGTGCACTGGAGAAGAATGTATGCTCAATTTCTTGTGGATGAAAGACTCGATAAAATGTCTTCTCCATTTCTTCCTTCAAAGCAATGTTTTCTAGTTGAGTTCTTGCCTACTTGATCTGTCCAGCATTGATAGAGTGCTAAAGTTTTCTACGACTCCTCCTACTCTTACTATTTTGTTGCTGTTACTATCTTCATGTTTTTAAGCAGTTATTTTAAATACTTTTATTTACCATCATTAGGTGAATATATATTTGATATAAAATCTCATTACTTTCAACAGAAAAGTGAAATTTCTCATTCTCTATTCTTAGCATCAATATTTCTTTTTTTGGTTTTTGGGTCACACCTGACAGTGCCCAGGGGTTACTCCTGCCTCTAAGCTCAGAAATCTCTCATGGCAGGCTCGGGGGACCATATGGGATGCCGGGATTCGAACCACCATCCTGCATGCCTTACCTCCATGCTATTTCTCTGGCCCTCTTGGCATCAATTTTAATTTTTCCCAATGGAATAAAAATCTCATGAGCCTCTTTTTGTATCCTCTAAAACTTGAACATTTAAGTTGTGGTACATGTACACAATGGCATACTACATAGCTGTTAAGAAAAATTAAGTCATGAAATTTGCATATATATCAAGGGATGTGATGAGTATGATGCTGAGTGAAATAAGCAAAAGGAGGGGGATAGAAATAAAATGATTGCATTCATTTGTGGGACATATTATAAAAAAGACAGTATGGTAACAGTATTCAGAGGCAATAGACAGGGCTGGTTCAGGGTAGAAATCTTGCCACAAGTAGTTGGGGGTGGGAGTAGGGAGTGGGATGCAGTTAGGGCAGAGAAGGAACTACTATGACAATGATAGTTGGAAAGTATCACTTTGAACAAGATCTGGGTGCTGAAAGGAGATAAAGTGAGAGGCATATTATCCCTTCAGTAATATATTGCAAAGCACAGTGTCTGAAAGAATATAAAAAAAGAAAAGAGAGAGAAAGAGGGAGAGAATGTCTGCCACAGAGGTAAGCAGAGAGGAACACAGGGTGGGAGGAAAATTGGGGACATTGGTGGTAAGAAATGTGCACATTGTATGACTGAAACTTTTCCTGAACAACTTTGCAATTGTGTGTGTGAAACAACTGTATTATGAAACAACCTTGTATCCAAGGTATTTAAATAAAGTAATTAACTTTTTTTGACCACACCCAAAGGTGTTTAGGGGTCACTCCTGGTTCTGCACTCAGAAATGACTCCTGGCAGATTCAGAAGACTATATGGGACTCTAGGGATCCAACCTGGGTTAGCTTCCTGCAAGGCAAATCCCCTACTGGCTGTGCAATTGCTCTGGCCCTAAAGTGATTAATTTTTAAAAACAATTGTTAAAAAATAAAACTTAAACTCTAATTTCTAGATTGGAAAAATCCATTTCCAAATGAGTTTTGCAATTAAAATTATTCTTTTTGGTTTGAAACTTTTTTTTTGACAAAATTTGATAAGTCAGCACTAAACTTTCCTTAATAATATTTATCAAAGACACCAGCTCCAGTATCTATAAAATTTTTACCAACCAAGCCAGAACCAGAACTTACTCTTCTGGTGCACCCAGAGGAAAGAGCTCCCTGAATGTTGATTTTCAACAGGCTTTCTGTATTAGCGGTATCGTATAATCACATGCATTGTATAAGATCATAACCTACTGTGGCACTCGGCCATTGATCCAGACATTATCATGTTCTCAGGTTCACACAAAGCTGTTTCAGGTGATTCTCCTCCACTGACTACTCACTTGCTGGAAGGCATATGGAGCATCTCTTTGGAGCAGGACACAACAACGCAGAATGTAAGAAGTTGCAGATGGACTGAACAGAAATGAATATTTTTGAAGTAAAAACAGTTTTATTTAGAAATTCTGAGGAAGATTGAAGGGGGATGAAGAAAGAGAGAAAAAATTTTTTTTGGTTTTTGGGCCACACCCAGCGGCACTCAGGGTTACTCTTGGCAATCTCAGGAGACTATATGGGATGCCAGAAATTGTATCTGGTCCATCCCGGGTCGGCTGCATGCAAGGCAGCCTAATGCTGTGCTATCTCTTCAGCTCTGGGAGTAATGTTCTTACTAGAGAGCTTGGCTTCTCCAAAAACAAAAATAACCCCAGTACACATTACAATGTTAAAGTATGAAAGGTTGCAAATACATATCTCAAGAGGGGAGTTGAGATTGACATGTGCTCAAACATGTTGTACCCAGATAAAGCTTGTGTATAGAAGTGATACTTGGGTCCAGCAAGTATGCAGCAGCAACATATAGTTCCCAGAGAGCACCTGTGCAAATGAATATCATAGGATCTAATAAATTTGGCAAAGTAGCCCAAATCCAATGCTCTTGTAAATCTGCCTAATTCTGTTTTTATACACCAGTTGTCCTTCTAGTGAATATCGATTGATATTAAATATCTATATCTATCTATTGAATAGGGTAGTATGGGGCTATGATGATGCAGAAAAGGAGGTGGTGATGATTTAGACTAGAAAGGGATGGATTGGAAAGAAATCTTGTTTTTCAATAAATGAGAAGGCATAATGAGAGTTAGGTTATGAATGATGGGTGAGGTGTTGAAAATATGATAAGAGTCTGAAAAATTAAATGATGGTTCAGGATTTTTTGGTCTGCAAGGTAACAGAAATTTAGTTGAACCTGACAGTTCTAACAAATCTCCTGGAAAAAAATAGGATAGTTTCTTCTTTGGGTTATCATTCCATTACTTAGCCTGTCACTGTGAATAAAAAGGTAGTGCTTTCAAATTCTTCCAAAGGGCATCCAAAGATGTATATGTCCCACCTGTGCATAGAGGCAGATTCATATAAAATCTTTCAAAGATATGTCCCTCAACTGTGACCACAAGGTTTTGTGGACCCACCGGATATTCTAAGGGGATCACAGGTAAAAATCACATTTAGGGGACCTAAAGTGATAATACAGTGGGTAGGGTGTTTGCCTTGCATGACATCTAATATGGTCTCCTGTGCACTGCCAGGAATAATTCCTGATTACAGAGCCGGAAGTAACTCCTAAGTACCACTGAATATGGTCCCCCAAACACAAAGAGGGCCATAGCTCTAGACTAGAGGATCAACCAGAAGAATGGGTGTAAGGAGAGGACCACAAAGGCTACAAAGTTGTCAGTGCCCAAAATAAAAAAAAAAAAATTAAGAAACACAGTTTTAGATCATGCAGAATTTCTTTTTGTTGCTGTTTTTTGTTTTGTTTTGTTTTTGTTTGTTTGGGGGCCACACCTGGTGACACCCAGGGGTTACTCCTGGCTATGTGCTCATAAATCGCTCCTCGCTTGGGGACCATATGGGACATCGGGGGATGGAACCGCAGTCCATCCTGGGCTAGCTATGTGCAAGGCAAATGCCCTACCACTGCACCATCGCCTTGGCTTTATAGATCATGCAGAATTTCTATAAAATGTTCATGTGTAATAAAACTTAAAGATTCAACTATGGTTCATAGAAATGAGTGTTGTTGCTAGAGAAAGGGGTAGATAAGAGCATTGGACTTTGGAAGGAAGACGTTGAGTTTGGTCAAGGACCTGCTAAGCTTAGGCCAGTTCCAACAAGGATGCAGCCTATTGTTAAAGATGTCTAGTCATAACCTAAAATCACTTCTAGGTTATTAGATGTTGAGTTTGTCTTTATTAGTCTTCATTTTATTAGTGGGAGGTAGAAGGCACAACTGACTCAGGGTTCAGACATCACTTTAGTGGTACTTGATGTGGTACAGAGTCTGAGCCTATATCTCCAGCAGACAAAGCATGTGTTATACTATTTGAGCCATATCTCTGACACGAAAGCTGAAGTCTTTTAAACTTTAAAGGTAAAAATGTAGAAAGCCTGAAAGCCAAAAGAAGGGGTACACCATGCAAAAACTAAAACATGTAAAACTGTCCTTGGTTGCTTTACCTCTCATATATATACATATGTATGTATGTATATATATATATATATATATAATTAAGAACACATAATGTATCTGGGAAGTCCTTCCAGAAAGCTACCTTAAGAGAAATAAGATTGGTGAAGGCTGATTAAAAAAGAAAAAGAAAAAATGCTTGGTGCATTAGATTTGAGATTATCCCAGTGAATACTGAAATTAAGTCTCACTGAAGGGGCCAGAAATATGATTCAGTGGTAAAGTCTTTCATATATGAGGCCCTCGGTTTGAGTACCATATCACACACACGTAAAAAAGAAAACTATTATATCTCACTGGAGACCTTTGAATAAGTATGTAAAATATTGCTCAGACTTGTCCTAGTTGCTAAGTGATCAAGTTAAGGTAGTTATCTTCCAGTTACCATCTGTCAATAAATTTACCATCTTTAAATAAAAAAATCAAGGCTACTCTGGGTTAAAAAAATTGTTTACACCAACATGATGAGAGTCAATAAAATATTAGAAAGATATTAACAGAATCTAATACATAATTGAGATCACTTTAAGGCAAAAAAAATGAAAAAAATGAAAAACAATCTACAAGTGGTAAATTATGTAGCACTTTCAGTGTCCAAGCCATAGATTATGCAGGGCCAGAGGAATAGGAAAAAAAAAAGTAAAAATGTGAATTAAGGAAATTTAGTATCCTCAAAAGATGATGAAAGGGATAAAAAGTAGTAACTAAATTTATAGGGCATATATAATATAGGCTGATATTTTTTATGAATGTATACCTTGCTGATTCAAGTGATACCAATTAACAGACATTTCATGGTTTTGTAGGACTGAACAAAATGAGGGGGTTGGAAAAATATAGATATAGGTCAAACCCAGTCAAATCCAGGCCTGTTTTTTGTAGAAATCATGAACTAAAAGTGGTTTTGCTATTTTTATATTAAACAATCAAAATATTAACAATGCTTCATGATACACAAAAAATAGATGAAATTCAAGTCTTATTTACCAAAACAAAGCTTTGGGGGCTTTGGGGTGAAGCTATACATGACAGTGCTGAGGGCTTACTTCTGATTCTGTACCAAGGAATTACTCCTGGCAGTGTTTGGGGAAGCATATGTGGTTCTGGGAACTAAGACAGAGTTGGCTATAGAAGGAAAAGTGCCTTAATTCCATTCTTATTTCACTGGCCCCAAACTATAAAATTTGGGGGCATTTTTATCAGAACCTGGCTAGTCATTTGTTTGCATAATGACTACTTCTGTCTTAAAATAACAAAGTTAAGTTTCAACAAAGATTAACGTTCACAAAACCTGAAATACTTATTACCTAGCTCTTTAAAGAAAAAAAAAAGCCAAACCAAGAGCTAAGTAATGGAGTGCATAGGCCTATGAGACTTTTGTTATTATGCTTAACAATTATTGGGTGATAAATGAGCCACAAATCTGCAAAAGATTCAATATAAAGTCTAGAGGCCAGACAGATAGTACAGTGCAGTTGCATCTCAACATTACATAAACAAAGATTAGCCCTGAGCACCACCAAGTGTGGCCCCCCAAAATAAAACAAACCAAAAGACAAAAAAGATGCATGTGAAATTATAATGCAACACAAGACAAATTATAAAGCATGCAGCAAGACAAATTTAAAACAAAAATCCAGGATTAATTATCCACCATACTAAAAGAAGTATTGAATAAAGAAGAAGAGGAGTTGCAGGCCAAAATACTTCAAGTAATTTTAGTGTTTACCCCAAGTTGAAACTTGTAGAAATATTCTTTATTTGAAGGTGGAAAAGAGCTATAGGGATTTATTGACATCATGTTCCCTAATGATTGGTCCATCTTATTCAAAACTTCTTTCAACACTTTGATATTCTGTCTCAGAAATGCAAAATAAAGAGGGAAATGTCCCACATAAAAATCAAGAGAAAAAACTCCCAGGTTTTAGAAGAACCCCTCTTTTCCAAATTCAATTCTTATTTCCCCAAAACAACACACAGGCCCTTAGAAGGCACACACTCTCTCATGTTTATGCATATAGCCCTGGAGAAGTAAGGATTTCAGATGTGTTTGATTATAAATTGGCTGAAGAAACATTTCCCCAAAGTTCTTACTGAACAACCAGCTCTCTCTCCCTGCCCCCACCTCACCTCAAACCTACAGAAACCTCTATCCCACATCAATTTGCAATGGAGCACTTGACATGACTTTATTGGTATATCTTTCTTATGCATTTGACCAATCAAAATGATAATTTAGACAAACTGGGGATAGCAGAATACATTATCCAGCAATACCTCATTATTATGCAAAAAATCGGATATTCACAGCAACTGTCTCATCTATTTATTGTTTGGTTACTCATCTGGAAATTTTAATACTTTCTTCAGGGGCAGGGATAGGCAATAAAAAAATAGACCTATATATCAAACCTTTAACTTTCAGCCATCATTGTGTGCCATAATACAGATGGAGTGGCTATCAGCAAGCTTTACTGTGTTGGTTTATTTCCTTCAACAGAGAATGTGGATTTAAATGGGATAAAGCATCAAAGTCAACTTCAGACTGAAGGGTTCTATGGGCCCTTCCAATTTCTTTGTACGTGGACCTAACTGGCTAAAGTCTGCCCCCCATAGATTTGATGCTATTTGCCATAAAAGTTTGTGAGATCTACCAAGTCTGAAGAGAAAGAAAGGGGTCTTGTTTAGCAGGCAAAGAAAACACTGCATCCGGGTCCTCATAGTTTTACATGTGGCATGCTTCTATGGGCCATCTCATCCTTCTCACAATCACAAAATTTGCTCCTTGCTAAACCTACTCCAAGTATAATGCAAATAATAACATTTAATCTGCATCGCAAGCCTATAAGGTACAAACTATTCTGATCTGTATTTATAGATGGGATCTGAGGTACAAAGTGGCTACATAATATTCAGCTAGGGGGCAGTGAAAGTAGAATTTAAATGCAGGCAGTGGGGCTCCAAAATCTGTACTATGAGATAATAAAGGAGTTAAGATGCTTTGCCTTGCATGCCAGCTCCAATTTGATCCTCAACATGCAAGTTCCCCCAGACACAGCTAGGAGCTACACTCCAAGCACAGTAGCAGGTGTACAGCCCAATACCAGCAGGTGTGACCCTGATCCTTCCCCCAAAAACACTAGAATTTTTATTCAATTATATCCTATATGCTAGTTGTACAGAGCTGCATTAGCTTTCTCTCTACTACTGCTCATCTCCAGCTGTGCCAGAGAGAAAATTGGAAAGAACAAACTGTGCAGTCAGTTTGCAAGTGAATCATAGGGCTAGATATGGGTTAGAAATCATGTGGGTTAGAAATCAGATTCTTAGATCTGTATCAATTGACACTATAACTTGCATTTTAAAGCAGCTTCCTCAATAATTCTTGATCACATCAAAGATTAAGAACTATCAGCACATATTTTCTGGACCAGGAATCAAAAAAAATTTTGGATTTGGATCCTATTTTCATCATTTATGAATACTACAACTTAGAGAAAATCACCAGCTTCCAGATAGACCCAAGTTTCCTCATCTATAAAAGAAAGGCCAAAATATCTGCTTAACATACTTCATTGAGTTGTTTGTGAGATCTGGAAACTACACATGACCAATAACAGCTGAGTGGATAAAAAAAATTGTGTTCTGTATACACAATGGAATGTATCCTTTCAACTACAGTGGATGGAATTGGAGGGATTACTGCTAAATGAAATAAGTCAAAAGGAGAAAGACAAAGACTGGACAATCTCTTACATGGGACAGAAAGAAGTAATTCAGGGGAACAAAGTGAAGGAAAGTAGATATATAAAAAGTCCATTGGTACTCTGGAGTCAATCAACTGTGAGATGCAGTCCAAGAGACTGCTTTACTGGTAGTGACAAATTGGCTGCCTGTAAGATGGCAGACTTATGCCCTCAAAATAACTATTATGGAACTAAAGAAAATGTATGGCAGGTACTGTACAAAACATTTGCTTTACTTATGATTGACCTGAGGTCTATCTCCAGCATCATATATGATCTCCTGAACCATTCCAGAAGTGATACCTGAGCAAAGAGCTAGTAAGCGCTGAGCACTGGCTGTGCGCTCAGAAATCTCTCCTGGCTTGGGGGATCATATGGAATCTGGGGGATCCAATTGCTGTCTGTCCTGGGTCAGCTGTGTGCAAGGCAAATGCCATACCACTGTGCCACTGCTCTGGCCCCATTTTTGTTTGTTTTGTTTACTAACTTTATAAAAAAATTTTTATTGAAACCATTGTAAATTACAAAGTTCTTCATAGTTGGATTTCAAGCATACACTGACAGTTTAATGGGCCCATTTTAAACTTAGATCATTATAGTTTGGGTCTCTTGAATCTTTTGTTGTTGCCTTTGGTTTGGATATTTAGTTATGTCCTTTTTATTTTCCTCTACCAATGCATCTGAGATCATTTGGCCCTTGGTCTCCATCCTTTTTTCCCCTCAATTTTGTAGGAAAACGCAGAAATATGGGCTAAAGCAAAGTAATTTATGTCCCAAGGTTTTATGAAAAAGGAAGGCCAGAAGTAACCTCTGAGAGCTGCCAGGTGTGACCTCCCCAAGAAAAAGGAAGGAACCCCTATCTAGAAGATAAAAATAATTTTTAAAAAGGGGGATGATAGGGTTTTTGTTCATTTTTTTCTTTATTGTTTTGTTTTGCATAGGCAAAGAAAACATTAGGGAAATTAGAAATAACCTTAGCCTAAAAAATATCCTTAGCCTAAAAATCAGGGTTTTCTTCCCTGGGTGCCAGCTCAGATGGCCAGAAGTGGGTTCAGGTGGACTCTTAGTGGTCCTCAGGCTTCCCCCTCTCTCCGTACTCCAGGGGGGAGGTGCATGGGGAGGAGGGCGGGCAGACATCTGGCTTCCGGTTTTCTCCTTGATTCTGGAGACCAGCTCTTGCCAGGAATAGGGTTTTTCTCCCCTGGACTTCAGGCCTTCCCTGGGCGCCGGTCTAGGTGGACTCGTCAACAGGCTTTCCCCTTATCTCTCCCTACACTAATGGGAATGTGCTCTGGGAGGAGGTCGGGCCGTTCTAGCACTGGTTTATGTTGGGACAGTCAGTGGAAATTTTTTCTCCTTGTTTTCATATTGATAGTATTGTATGCATATATTCTATATATCCATAATATCCATCTTGTATTGTGACCTTGAAACTGCCCTACAAAGCTCATTTCTAATATTTTACTGCCTCAGTCCCAACCCTTACTTCCCCCATCTTCCCATGTAGGTACAGCTAATGACATGAAGTTCACCACATAGAGTGATAAGTGCAGTTAGAGAAATAACTTCACTGAAAACTATCATAACAATGTGAATGAATGAGAGAAAAAGAAAGCCTGTCTCGAGTACAAGTATGGGTGGGGTGGAGAGTAGGTAGATCTGGGAAATTGGTGGTAGGAATCCTGCACTGGTGAAGGGGGTGTTCTTTACATGACTGTAATCATACAACTACAATTATATTTGTAATCACAGTGTTTAAATAAAGATAATTGAAAAAAATAATAAAAATCTCAGGCAAAAAAAATCAGGGTGTCCCTGCCCATGAAGCATTCTGTCACAAGACCAAACTACAGACTCTGAGCATTGTCTAACACCAAGGTCTTTTTTCATGGTCCCAAGAAAAGTTCTCCTACAATCACGGCTGTCACAGACAGGCTTCTGTAATTAGAGATCTTGGGTTTTGCACAGATTCTATGTCCAAACTAGGTTTCACAGCACTTCTGATTTCTTCTCACCTTTAGATGGTGAGGCAGGGAAACCTGCCCTGAAAGCAAGTTGTTTCCTAGTCCTCAGGGTATAAAAGTAACTATCTTGTCTGCATTGAAAAAGACATATTTTATAGGAAAAGAACATAGTCAAGTATTTTGGGAAGGGTGGGAACTTTCTCAGGCTTGTGGGTGCCAGGGTGAACAATAAATAAAAAATTCCTTCCTGGACTAGTTCCCCTGAGACCCATTTCCATGAAATCAGCAAATACATACTTCTGATTAAGATTTTTAAAAATTCTTCCTCTATATTTGGGGAGAGGGTCACACCCACTGGGATTCAGGACTTAGGCCTGGACCTACCCTCAAAGATTACACCAGGCAATGCTTATATGTGGTGGCAGAAATCAAACCCAGGTTGATCTTGTGCAAGGCAAATGCAAATAGATACCCCTATTTCTCTCTAGCCCTGATTTTTACCATCTTATCCTCTAGGATAAAATAAGGGGGGGGGGGGCATTCTCCACATTTCGTCCATCTCTGCCAGACATATTTTCTGGTTTTAGATATTGAATTCAGCTATTAATTTCTTTGGGCCAGTTTTTAAAATAAGCCCTTGAGTTCATATCACAGAGCTAAGATTAAAAAAGGGGGACGTGGAAGAGATTTTAAGGGGGCAGAAGTTTAATGTACTATGGAGGAGAGATGACTACTTCTAGCTCAGTATAGCATGCATTTCAGCTCTTTAAGCTATCTTCCTGGTCCCACCACACTGTGATTTAAACCTTTTACTTTTATGGGAGGCAATTATTTTGTTTAAGTCTCTTTAAGTGATGTATTTTTTGAGACTTATTTGAAAAAACTTACTGATTGAGATTATTCTGATTTATTTTTCACTCTTTTTTTTGGATTTGAGATATCCTTGCACAATGTATTTAGGGGTGGCAAACATGCGGCTCTTGAGCCGCATACGGCTCCCGGCCAAAATGAATGCGGCTCTTTGCCTCTTATTATTATTTTGTATACTGTGGCTCTTTGCCAAGTTTGGATTTTGTTCCGCTGCTTCTGAGGAGGGACCTCTGAGGAGAGATCTCCCAGCGCGGAGTCCTGTCTCCCATCCCTCGGAAACAACTGCATGGGGCAGGAAGCGGGGGGGTGAGGGGGGTGGGGGGGGTTTGAAGGGTGGACCTGTGTGTCACATGTTGGGTCACATCTTGCCGTTAGTTCTTAGTGTGGAGGACGCAGCACACCCTCACCGTCACTGCAGGATTTTTGCCCTCACTCAAGATGGCAATATGCAATATGTGTTTAATATATTATTGTTAAAATGATATGCTTTTGTGTGTTTGTTTTGGCAGGTCACTGCGTGGTGTGGCTCTCTGATTCTCACAGTTTAATATTTTGGCTCTTTGTGTCAAACTTGTTCGCCACCCCTGGTATAGTTGAAGGTTATGAGTAGGGACAGGTATTGAACTTTAGGGGTATACAGGTACTTTTGGAGAGTAATGGAGTTATATAGAATTTGCAGCCATGTTTTTTAGATGTATACATTTGTCAAGTCATCAAATTGTACATGTTTTTGTTTTTTTTTTGTTTTTGTGCCACACCCAGCAGGGCTCAGTGGTTTCTCTTGGCTCTGTACTTAAAAATTACTCCTAGCAGGCTCAGGAAAGCATATGGGCTGCTGGGGATTGAACTCTGACTGCATGCAAGGCAAATGCCCCACTCACTGTGCTATTGCTCAAGTCCCTCAAATTGTACACTTAAAATCGGTAAAATTTACCCTTTTTTTTTTAACCAAACAAAAATACCCCTCACCTCAATGATTCTGTGATTCTCAGTGAATCCCAATGAATAATGGCAAATCCACAGCCCTTCAAAGTCTAATGCTTCATCCACCCTCACAGTTTGGGCCTCATTCCCTCCACTCTTCTTTTACTTTCTCTGTTCCAGTTACTTTAGCTTTCTAGTACTGAGACCTTATGACCTGCCAAGTATGTGCCCTCTCAAAGGCAAACACAAATTCTTTCTACCTCTCTATGATCTGTGTTAAATATCACCATTTAACCAAGCTTACTCTTATTTACTCTTGAGTTTGTGTTTAGGTATCACACCTAACAGTGCTTGGGAATCATAGACAATGCACAGGATCAAGCCAGGTAGCAAGGTAAGCACCTTAACCACCTCTATCTTTACCCCTATTATTTTCTTAAAAATGGGGTCACTCCCAGTGGTGCTTGGATCTGTGAGTGTGCCCACAGCACAAGGGATAGAACTCAAGGTCTTACATGACCGAGGTATCTATTGCAGCATTTGAACCAATTCCAAATTCTCTGAGATCTTCTAGTCTGGCATTGGACTTGTAGAACACAAAACTCCACACGGTGAAAGAACAATATAAGGTCTTATGTGATAAATGCCTGGTGAGTGGAATAGTTTTAGGATGTGTTTAGGGCCAGTCTTTGCTCTCAGCTAGAAGAGAGTTAGCAGGGGGGAGGAGATTAGGGAATGGACTCTTAAACCGGTTAGATTTGTTCACACTGAATACGATAAGTGGACAACAGGAAATACTGTTCTAGCTTCTCGTTAGAGCAAAATCCTGCTCCAATGTAGACTGTAAATGTACACATATTCCCGTGCTTTGAAAGCATTATAGAAAACTGTCAGAATACTAATGACTATGAATCTCACCTGTGTGTCCATTGGGCCACTTTTCATCCCACCAGCTAGTTACTGGTAATAAATGGCCAAGGTGCACATTACTTCAGTGCTGTGCCAGGTGTCAGGAGAGTGGGCCGTTAGTTTGTTTCCTTGCTGAACATGACATACAATTCATGTATCTTTGTGTGTGTGTGTGTGTGTGTGTGTGTGTGTGTTTTGGGCCACACCCAGCAGTGCTCAGGATTACTCCTGGCTGTCTGCTCAGAAATAGCTCCTGGCAGGGAGGGGGACCATATGGAACACCGGGATTCGAACCAACCACCTTTGGTCCTGAATCGGCTGCTTGCAAGGCAAACGCCACTGTGCTATTTCTCCAGGTCCCCATGTATCTTTTGTACTGAAGTCTCAGCTCCTAGAAAGCAGGAGGGTCTGAGACTTCCTCAGCTTAGGCTCCACAATGGGGTGGCCTGGAGGACTCTGGGAATGAATGATCTTCAGGATTCTGAATGTTCCGTTTATATTAATATGCACATCAAGAAAGAACAATTAGCAAGAACATTAATCATGACGCTCTCTAATTGTAAAAACTAATTGCCTGTTAAGGTAAGGATAGCCTTATTTCCTTAGTCAGAGGGACTGCAAACTGAAAGGGGAGGAGGTATTGAGATGCTGCTATGAAAGACAAAAGAGGTGAAGTTCAAATACCAGCTGAAATCCCAAAAAACAAGGTCTCATCTTAACCCCAGACGTGCTCTGCAAGAAAAATACAGATGCATGTCAACTGTGGCTTGGGTCACTCTCCTTCCACAAGAATGCTCCTCACTCTTCTCAAGGACCAATTGTCTATGTCCTCCCCATATTCATATATTAAAGGCTTGACTACCAGCGTGTTTGCCTTTGGAAGCAAAACCTATGAGGATGTGGAAATACAGGTTCAAGACTCCATAGGAGTGGAGCATGTTCAATAGGATCAGTATTCTTTTTTTTTTTTTTTTTTTTTTTTTTGGGTTTTTGGGCCACACCCGGTAACGCTCAGGGGTTACTCCTGGCTATGTGCTCAGAAGTTGCTCCTGGCTTGGGGGACCATATGGGTCACTGGGGGATCGAACCGCGGTCCGTCCAAGGCTAGCGCTGGCAAGGCAGGCACCTTACCTTCAGCGCCACCACCCGGCCCCAGGATCAGTATTCTTAAAAGAAGGGATACCTGGGGGGGCCAGAGTGATAGTACTGTGGGTTAAGTGCTTGCCCTGCATATGGCTGACCTGGCTTTGATTGATCACATATGGTCTTCAGAACCTGCCAGAAGAAATTTCTGAGCATCTGAACACCACATCACAGCTTGGTGTAACATGCACCGCCCCAAAAAAACCAAAAACCAAAAAAACAAAGGGAAAAAGACTCCTGAAGAATCCAGCAATAGCACACAATAAGTGAGGTGCTTGTCTTGTACGGCTAACCAGGGTTTAATCCCTGGCAACCAATCTCCACTATGAGTGACCCCAATGCATCACTGGGTGTGGCCCAAGAACAAACAAAAGAAAAAAGATATTCTCTCTCTCCCACCTTTTCTTTCTCTCTCTCCCTCTCTTTCCCTTACTTCCTCTCCCTCCTTCTCTCTCTCCTCACCCCTTAAGTTTGGAGAAAGAGTTTCACCAGAAACCAAATTGGCCCACACATAGTTCATGAACTTCAAGCCTCCAGAACTGTAACAAAACAAACTTCCACCCTGCCTGCCTGTGATATTTTATTATAGCAACAGAAGCAGACAAATATAATTATCTTTTTGTTTTGTTTTGTTTTGTTTTTTGGGCCACACTCGTTTGATGCTCAGGGGTTACTCCTGGCTAAGCTCTCAGAAATTGCCCCCAGCTTGGGGGAACCATATGGGACACCGGGGGATCAAACCTTGGTCCTTCCTTGGCTAGTGCTTGCAAGGCAAACACCTTACCTCTAGCGCCACCTCACCAGCTCCAAACACAATTATCTTAATACTTGAGTGCATTTGGCTACAAATAGGCCTAATCTTACATTCAAATCTCCTGTCTCCTGTTATGAATTATCTATTTCAGGGCTTTCTGAAGAAACGTCCTACTCCAAACCAACTCAGTCTTTCATAATACATTCCCTGCTACACTTCAGCTGATACACAGGCTTGAGAATTTCTAATTTCCCCCTACAATTTATAGACAATGGCTTTTATTTTTTGATAGCCATGTTTTATTTTATTTTTGTTTTTGAGCCACACCTGGTGGTGCTAAGTGCTCACTCTTGGCTTTTCACTCAGACTCAGGCATCTCTCCTGGCATTGCTTAGAGGGCTATATGAAGTGTTGGGGATCAAACTTACATCAGCTGCATGTAAGGCAAGCCCTCTACCCACAATATTATTGTTCTGGCCCTTGATGGCCACATATGATGATATGGTGGTGGTAGTGGTGGTGGTGGTGATAATGATGGTGTTGATGATAGAAGTTAGAACCACTTCTAGAAGTATTAGGGCTTATTCTGTACTCAGAAATTATTTCTGGCTTTGCTTAGGGGAATATATATAGTGCCAGGGATTGTAGATGTCAACCATAGGCCTGGAAAATGGCTTTACCCACTACTTGCCATAGTTGCTAGTAACCTTGGTGATAAAATAGTTTTAGAAAACTACAGTAAATAGTATTTATTTATATATCTATATTTTGTATATTTATTTTATATATAAGTATAGATATATTTTGTATATATTTGTATATCTATATTTTGTATATCTATATTACATATATTCTATTGTCTATCTATCTATCTATCTATCTATCTATCTATCTATCTATCTATCTATATCTATCTATTTTTTTTTGGTTTTTGGGCCATACCCAGCGGTGCTCAGGGATTACTCCTGGTCTGCTCAGAAATAGCTCCTGGCAGGCACGGGAGACCATATGGGACGCCAGGATTCGAACCAACCACCTTTGGTCCTGGATCGGCTGCTTGCAAGGCAAACACTGCTGTGCTATCTCTCCAGGCCCTTGTATCTATATTTCTAAGGAGAGCTGGTATCAACAACAACCAAAAATTTCTCCTCCAAATTCACATTTTCAAATGCTACTGACATTTCTGCTCTTTGGGAATATTCATAAATACTGTCAAGAGAGATTGCTATATGGGCTGAAGCATGTAGGAACCTGGGTTCTCTCCCTAGCACTGCACGGTTCCCCCAAGCATTGTGAGGTTTGGCCCCAAAATAGATAATGTCATAGAAGGCTTTTTGGAATTCATTGCCATATAATTATTCCAGATTTCCAGAGTTTAATCATATAAACAATTCTCTTCACTGCAATCTTTTAAATATATTGAACAGTTTACAGACTACAGTCATCTACTTCATCCCAGACACTGAAATCATTGTATCTAATACAAACACAGTAGCTTTCTATCACAATCTAAGTGCAATTTGATCACTTGTGTTTTGAATTAGGAGCTACAGATGCACTTGAGTCTATTCTGAATATGTTTTTTTAGTTTATTTTGATAATAAATGAATATTTCCCTCTTATATGTCCCCTCTTGATAATAAATAAAATATGTCCCCTCTTACTTTGAAAGCCAAAGTTATGTAGTAAGTTGGGAAGATGCATGGTTTGGAGTTCAATAGAATTTAACTTATTAAGTTCTTAGCAATATAAAGAAGAAAATGTGTCTCTGGACATTTGGGGGGCTAGTGTTTCAGTTCACAGTCAACAAAAATGCAAAACCAATATCAAATATAGATGTGTGTATTAGAGTATCAATTATATAATCTGAAACCTACATATAAACTGGGGCTTGAACCTTGGTCAACCATGTGCAAGAAATATGCTTAACTTTTATACTATCTCTCCTTCCCACTGGTGACTTTTTTAATGCCCCCCACAAAATTATTGTATTATATTGTTATAAAATTTAAAAATATAATCTGTAGGAATGAACTGAGACTCCTAACAAATAAGCTAAGTAAAGATCTTACATAAAATATTATATGAAAGTTTCTAAACTAGGGCAGAAGTGATAGTACAGTGGGTAAGATGTTTGCTTTGCACAGACTGACCTGGGTTTAATCCTTGCTTCCCAATTGGTCCCCCAACAACCAGGAGTGATTCCTGAGTTCTGAGCTAGGAGTAATTTGTGTTGACCAACCTCCCCTCAAAGTTTCTAAGTCAAATTTCTTCCTATTTGGATATAACATAATTTATACTTTACAGTTTTGCACCATGAAAACAGACTAATTAACTACTTGTCAACAGTCCAATATGTTTATTCTACAAATGTTAGTGGAATAAAAAAAATGAACAAAGATGTGCTGCTCTCTTTTAGTTATTAGCAATCTGTTTCCTGTCCCTCAGACACCTTTAGATATTGGGGAGCATTCTCAAGGCTTCTGTACCAGAACTTGAGTGGCTGGGACCTGGGACCAAGGGTCTCTGCACATCATTTGTCTGGGAGCCTGTGGTCAGCACATTGGATCAGTTATCCTTCCAATGTAAAGCTGTTGGTGGCCACAGTGTACCCTTGAATCCATACACTTGGACTTAGTTCTGCCTAATTACATTCCTGGATGTAGAAAACATTGAGACCTAGACAGAGGCCAAAGGGACTATAGGCACTTGTAGCTGCCAAATAGGCAGGTTTTTCTACAGACCACTGGGGAGATGCAAAAAGGCCAGATGGTATATCCCAACATATGTTCCTTGTGAGGACAGCAGGAACATGCTGCATGTGCAAAGCCCGGGGCAGAAAGCAGCACTGGGGAAAGCCAAGAGAAGCACAGTGAGATCAAACAGGCATCCTTGTTAGTCTGGGTACAGGCATCCTTCCTATCTTCTGGTCCCCTCTGACCCCAGAGCTCTCTCTCCCCTTGGAGTGGATAGCTAGAACCCTGCCTTCTGGGACAAGCTCTGATCTCTGGAGTGCAATGGGACAGTCTTAGCCTCTGGGTTGGACCAGTCACTTTGGAAGACTCTCTAGGGGCAGAAAATATTGATATATTCAGTCTTTAAGTAAGTCAATATATGCAGCAGATGATTAAGTATCCCAGTTGCTGGAGACATTGTATAGAGATTTAGGAACTTGCCATGCATGTAGTCAATTGGGCTTGGTTCCACAGCACCTTATATGGTCCCTAGAGTACAACTCTTCTTGTATGCAGCATCTCTGGCTTGATCCCTGTGACCCATGCGATTCTCTGAGCACCACCAGGAGTGATCCCTCAGCACTGTGTGGCTTCTCCTTAAAAAATCACTCTGGAGTCTAAATTATTTCATATCATAAATTATTTAAGTAGCTGGAATGTTTCCTAGCATGTCTGACAAGTTAGACTGACAAGTCAGGGGGGAGAAAAACACATGGCTTTAGCCAGTTATTCATCTCTGGGCTCCATACTAGTAAATTATCATCTACCAAAGCCATCTCTTTGAACACACATTTCTTTGGTCTAGCATGGAAAACAAGAGTTACACATGTAGGAGCATCTCCCACATCAAAGGACTGTCACACAGTTAGTGAGGACTAACAAAGTGAAAGGACCTGAAAAGCCCTGCCGTTTCTTTCCCTTAGGAAGTTCTTTGTGCTGTGCTTGGCTCATCTGGCTGGAAGAGCACATTCCACTGTATTCCAGTGAGTTCTGGGAGCTACAGGAGAGCAGGAAGTAGGAACCACTCAGCTTTTCAAATCCTACTGCTAGCAGATAGCAAAGTCTCTGTAAATAATTGAAAGGTACTGGTTCTACCAGCATTGGCATGCAGATGAGATGAACGTGCTGACTCTTCTGTTACTGCAGATGAATCTAGAGTCATAACCCAGCTAGGCTTTACCACATCTCATTCTATTATTAGTTGTTCTAGTTGGGAGGGTGCACTGCTTCAGTGGACTTGGAACCACCCAGTTCATATAATTCTCTTGGAAAAAAGGTAATTTGATGTCTCCAAAAACTCCATCAGTAAAAAACAAAACAAAACAAAACAAAAAAAACCAGAGAATATCACTTTCTTTATCCCTTCTCTATTGTGGCTTCACAATGGCTGAGATTGGTAAATAATTATTTATTGAAATAGTTATTTCAAAATGTTTTGATGGTACATAATAAATTATTGATAAATATATTTTTATTGTTCTCATTAAAAAATAAAGTTGTAACACACAGCTCAGTTGCTTTTGTAACAATTTCATTTTATATTAGGTTGAGTGGACAACAAATTCTATTAGAATTTCAGGAATAATCCATTTTTTTCCAGAATGAGTGCCTTGCAGTCTGAAATTCTGGGTTCAAACCCTGGTAGGGGAAAAAAGAGGAGGAACAACAAAAAAAGACTGAACATTGTTTTCATATGTTATCAGAAAAGTTTTGCAAGAGCAAACATACTAATAATATTTCTAAAAAAAGAAAAATCTTAGACAGTATTATTTTTTACTTTATTCTCTTAACTCAAAAATTAACACTCTGTTTGACAAACTTAAATGCTCCTGCTTTAAAACTCAACTAAATATTACCCATTCAGAGTTGAATCCACCTACACATTTATCACATTATTTTGTAAACCGTCTTTCTCAGTGGACTCTGAGCATTTGAGATAGAGTATTTTTTTTAAACTGGATGGAGTGTTGTTTTTTAAATAAGAAGTTAAGAGAAAAAAAAAGAGAGAGGAAAGGGATAAGAAGAAGCAAAAATAATCAGTGTCTTTCTCTCCCAACACAAATTCTCAATACTTTCTAATTTGCAGATTCAAACTCAACTGGTTTAGGGTTTTTTATTTTTTCTTTTTAGTATATCTTCCTAAAATGGTCTCATAAGGATGCATATATATATATATGTGTGTGTATACACACACACACACACACACACACACACACACACACATATGCTTTTGTTTAAAGAATGCGAAGTGTTTATCAAGCACAGTAATTTTTTTGTTTGGTTTTTGTTTTTGTTTTTGTTTTGTTTTTTTTGGGTCACACCCGGCAGCGCTCAGGGGTTACTCCGGGCTCTACTCTCAGAAATCGCTCCTGGCAGGCTCAGGGGACCATATGGGATGCTGGGATTAGAACCACTGTCCTTCTGCATGAAAGGCAAACACCTTACCTCCATGCTATCACTCTGGCCCCACAGTGATCTTTTGGCACTAGGAATGGTACTAGGAAAATGTGCATGGACTGTGTTGGAGATTAACAAGTGTCTGAGATCTAAATGTCCTCTCTCCTTTTTTTTTTAATATATATTTTATACCTTGCCTTTCCTCAGATATTAGAAAAATAAAGTCCAGATGAATTTGCTATATATAGGCAGAAGCACAGTCAGAAGCCTCTTCAGGACTAAAACAGACCCAGTATCAATTTTATCTACTGCTCTTTCCACTAATGGTTCTAGATAATAGAGAACTAATTGTATCTTTGAAAACTAGACTCACGCTAGATTATTTACTGCAAAAGCCATACTATAAAGATCACAAAGTGAAGAGTGGTTCTGCTTAGGAGCAACGATTATGAGGACATTGTGACTATGGCCTCTGTTATTTATATCTGAGGAACTGCAGTGTTACGCTGCTTGATTCTGTCATTTCCATTTTTTTAGCTTTGTTTTGCCTTTGTCTGATTTTCCCCTCCCACCTTAGTATCCCCAACAGAGTCATAACTTCTCACAGAGGCATCTAATTTCTTAACCTCCAAGCAGAAGAGAAACATTTTTCAAATTTTCCTATGATATTCAAGGAGTGGATGAGAGTGTAGGGGAGGAGGTTGTGGAATGTATATATATGCAGATAAATTAAACCCAGACCCTCTTTAGCTGGACATGTGAGCTGCCCAAAGATGAAGGTTAACGTACTTTAAGGATGAAATATAGACCATCCTGTGCAAAACCACTGTGTTGCAGTTTAATTAAAAGAATTCATTAAAGTGGTGCCCCATCCAGGGTAATTAGTATGCGTAATTTATGTGTTGCCTAATACACAAGGGCAGTAGCCTGAATAATAAACTCAAGTTAACCTTAAGTGGAAGAGATTGAATGGTCAGATGTTTATTTAGCTCAGGTTTGCTCACGAGTTAAGGTTAAAGAGGTGAAATTTAGTTACAGTTAATTAATTAATTTCTGAGGGTTTCTTCATGAAAATACCACCTGCCAATTGAGTAAAAGTTTTGTCAAAGGCAGAGAGCGCTATTTTTATTCATCATCTACTTTCAGGCATGTCCTCCGGCATATGCATAATGATTTGAAAGAATAAAAAACTTAAGAAAAGCTACCAAGAGGGGAATGTTGCACTGGTGAAGGGGGGTGTTCTTTACATGACTGAAACCCAACCACAATCATGTTTGTAATCAAGGTGTTTAAATAAAGATATTAAAACAAGAAAAGAAAAGCCACCAAAAGCAAAAATGAGAAAATACACATATACACAGAGTGAGCAAGCGAGAGAACGAGAGAGAGAGACAGAGACAGAGAGTGAGAGAGAGAGAGAGAGAGAGAGAGAGAGAGAGAGAGAGAGAGAGAGAGAGAGAGAGAGAGAGAGAGAGAGAGAGAGAGAGGAGATTCAGATGGCACCATGAACAGTAAGAAAAGCTAGAGTGTGATTGGATCAAAGCTATCTGGTTTTCTTCATTAATGGGTCTCATGCTTAGAAACCTCTATAATATCATGAGCTTTGGGAAGCAGTTTCCTCTTCCTCTTTGTATCTATTATGAAGGACTAGAGTGGTACACTCTTGGTGTGGTGCTTACTGGCAGTTACACTCGGGCTGCCATGTTCACGTTTTCAGTATAGCTCGGGTCGCACATTTTGGATATGGTGCTTATACAGACTTCATCATGTGCTGGAAATGATTAACTCTCCTGCAGTACTATTTGTTGCAGACCTGTACTTGCACATCTGGGCAGCACCAGGAATCAAAGTTATGATCATGGGTTGGTTAGTTTAGCCACTAAGTCACTGGCTGCACACTGCAAATTTTAATTCATTGGCTGTGTATGCAATAGGTTACAAATGGGAGCCATTGTTGATGCAAGTGCTGTTTGTTCCTTTCATTGAAAATACTTCATCACACCCTAATTTTGTGATGTAATTTTTGTGGAATGAAACTTGAAGAGTTCAAAATTATGCCATTAATTGCACTCAGCTTCAATTGCAATGCCTGATTAATCAAGTTGTTGGCAGGGCACCTGGCACCTCACTTAGTGGTTGGAAAGGTAAGTGGCTGAGCCTTTGGAATCTATTGGTTCATGTAAGCAAATTAATTAGATGAATTGTTATTGATTAATTGCTTCTTGGTGGATGCATGTTGGTAAGAATTCTGAGATTTCAGAGCTGGAAAGAGTCCAGAAAGATCTGAATTAATTTGTTTTATTTATTTGGGGTGGGGACTGGAAAGACCCAGGCTTAAGAACATCAACAAGGGCCGAAGAGATAGTATGGAAGTAGGGCATTTGCCTTGCATAAAGAAGGACGGTGATTCGAATCCTGGCATTCCATATGATTTCCCGAGCCTGCCAGCAGAGATTTCTGAGCTTAGCGCCAGGAGTAGCCCCTGAGCGCTGCCAGGTGTGACCCTAAAACAAGCAAACAAACAAAGAACATCAACAAAATCCATTGATAGCTTGACACTGAGCACCACTTAGGTATAAGTTACTAAACCAATCTCTGGTGTGCAAATTATATTTGAGCATATAACCAATTTGTCTTCTCTTCCCAAATCAAGTCTCAAAACTAAAGGGTTATTTGGATATTAAGGCCAAAACACAAGGGAATAAAAGATCAACAAGACATATCAGTTTTGCTGTTATATGAGAAGTACTGAGTTTGCTTTATATGAAAGTTGTCCTCCTTTTGTAGTTCCTTTAATTCTGTTTTAGTGATTTTCTAACCATCTCACACCCAGGTCCACAAACTGGCTGAGCCATCCAGTCTAAGTTGACATTTTTTTGCACATTCAGGTTTTGTATGAAGAGCAAGCCTGGGAGGGGAAGAAAGGCAGCTGCCTCTGAGTTACCTAGTGACCATGCCCCAGGGCTGTAGAGATCCCTAAAGCTGCCATGGTTCCTGTCCAGAGAGGGCTTGTCTGGCTCTTCTATTTTGTTGCCATCACAGAGACTTTCTTGGCAGAGTCCTATTTGCTATTTGTCAGCCAGCATTCATTTCTGAAGCAAGAAACCAAAGGCTTCTGAAAAGGGCCATGAATTCTTTTCCAGTTTAGAGAGACAGGAGGTTGCAAAGCTGTTAAGCAGCAATGTCAAGGGAAGGTGAAGAGCAGCTGATTCTGGCCTTGCCTTCTGAATAGGCAGCTGTAGTCATATAACAAAGCAGGCAGTCAGCACCCGTTTCAGAGATGGGCAAACTGAGACTCAGGAAGGCTCTACAATATACTCAAAGTCACAATCCTGACAGGTGGAAAAGATCTAGAACATCCTGACCTCAAAGCCTGTATTCCCTCCTGCTCATGGAATAGGTCTCCAGGTTGTGGTCTTGGGAGATCACATTGCCTCTAGGCACTTGACAGCTGGTCATGTCCCCTGTAGGGCTGTTGTGAAGATCAAAGGGGATAATTCTGTGAAGGCACTTTGAAGCCTGTCACACCATCCAAATACTTGCAAAGGGTTTCCTATTGTTAGATGAGTCTCCAACTAGGATGGGCCCAGATACTGAGAAGGGACAAGGAATCTTGGAAAAAATAGGGTCTAAACTTTGAATGAGACTCCAGGGGAGAGTTAGGAGAGTCTGAGGAAACAAAGCTTCCCAGGGAGGTGGGGGCTTGCAGGTGCAGGCAGAGAGGCTGAACCATCAATCCAGAGCATTTAGGACTGGGTGTGAGGAACGTGGACTATGGGATGGATGTTTAAGAGACCAACATGAGGTAGTGGGAATTTAAAGAGTAAAGGAAAGTTCTCTTTTTCAAGAGGTTAAAGCATTTTCACATGTTATTATCTCCTTGAATTCTTGTCACAACGAAGGATATCTGAGTGTGCCCCAACTTCACAGCTGCAACTTTGGAATTTAGCAGTGCAAAGAGATCTGTTTTAGGTCAGAGTTGAAGACACAAGAGCTCATTTAAAACCTAGCCTCAATGAATTTTACACATAATTTTTGTGCATGGGGAGAGAAAGGGAACTGGATCACACCCAATGGTGCTCAGAGAACACTCTTGGGGGACCATATATAGTATCAGAAATACAACTCACGTTAGCAACATGCAAGACAAGTGCCATTCTTCCTGTACTATCTCTGTGGCCCTACACATATTTTATTTCTTTGATCCTCTTTCCCACCTCCTTCCTTAAGCCTCTTCTAAACCACAACCCAACGTTTGCAAAAGGAATGAAGAGGTCTTAGCTTCACCAAATGAATATGCTATGTGACCTTGGATTAATCCCCTTACTGTTCTGAATTTCAGGTTTCCTTATTTGTATAATGATCTGATTGAACTTTAAAACACTCTAAGAGTTATCTCTCCCAAGATTGCATTTCTAAAAAATCCTCTTATTTGTATAAAGATCCAGCCTCCTGTGCTCCTCATTGTCTCCTAAACCATGGGAGGTACTGTTTTATAGAGCTGATTACCTTATTCCAACAATAGAAACCCCCTCCTATAGCACTGGCAATAGTCTGAAAATAAACCACATTCATAATAAAAATAGCTTTATTAATTAAATTAATGCCTTTGCATAGAGAGATTTGATTGTGCTTCCCAAAGGAACAGGAAAAAAAAATCCCCTTTCAATCTGATGATCTTGTTCTGGGAGAATACTGCTTTTCTAGTTTTTTTTTTATTATTATCTTTATTTAAACACCGTGATTACAAATATGATTATAGTTGTATGATTACAGTCATGTAAAGAACACCCCCTTTCACCAGTGCAACATTCCCACCACCAATTTCCCAGATCTCCCTCCTCCCCACCCCCCCACACCTGTACTCGAGACAGGCTTTCTACTTCCCTCATTCATTCACATTGTTATGATAGTTTTCAGTGTAGTCATCTCTCCAACTGCACTCATCACTCTATGTGATGAGCTTCATGTCCTGAGCTGCACCTACCAGCCCTCATCTCTCTTGTCTCTGAGATACTGTTAAAAATGTCTTTCATTTTTCTTAAAGCCCATAGATGAGTGAAACCTTTGTGCATCTTTCTCTCTCCCTCTGACTTACTTCACTCAGCATAATAGATTCCATGGACATCCATGTATAGAAAAATTTCATGACTTCATCTCTCCTGATGGCTGCATAGTATTTCATTGTGTATATGTACCACAGTTTCTTTAGCCACTCATCTGTTGAAGGGCATCTTGATTGTTTCAAGAGTCTGGCTATTGTAAATAGCGCTGCAATGAATATAGGTGTAAGGAAGGAATTTTTGTATTGTATTTTTGTGTTTCTCAGGTATATTCCTAAGAGTGGTATAGCTGGATTGTATGGAAGCTCAATTTCCAGTTTGTGAAGGAATCTCCATATCACTTTCCATAAAGGTTGTACTAGGCGGCATTCCCACCAGCAGTGAAAAAGAGTTCCTTTGGTGGCGCTGGAGGTAAGGTGCCTGCCTTGCCTGCGCTAGCCTAGGACGGACCTCGGTTCGATCCTCCGGCATCCCATATGGTCCCCCCAAGAAGCCAGGAGCAACTTCTGAGCGCATAGCCAGGAGTAACCCCTGAGTGTCACAGGGTGTGGCCCAAAAACCAAAAAAAAAAAAAAAAAGAAAAAGAGTTCCTTTCTCTCCACATTCCGCCAGCACTGCTTGTTTTCCTTTTTTGTGATGTGTGAGGTGGTACCTCATAGTAGTTTTGATTTGCATCTCCCTGACGATTAGTGATGTTGAGCATTTTTTCATGTGCCTTTTGGCCATTTGCCTTTGTTCTTTTTCAAAGTGTCTGTTCATTTCTTCTCCCCATTTTTTGATGGGGTTAGTTGCTTTTCCAGTTTTACCCTGTGCTACTTTGCCCAGTTGCCCACTTCTCCTGCAAGAATATTACCCCAAGGATAACAAAGGACAAGTAGGATTGCACTGAATCACGCAGGATTGGAGGAAATTTCTTTGCATTCAAGAATTTCAAGTTCCTACATTGGCAAGACTATCCTTTATGAAATGATGGCAGTAGGGGTTCTTCATCACCAAGAGCACATCTCGTTGAAACCTTCCTACCAAATGAGGCCACAGAGTTTATTTTTGAGAAAACCGTTCATTGAAAGTGTTAGATATTTAGAAGGTACTAGGATATTACTCTGTGGTACAGGACCTCTCTAGCTGGTGTGAGGCCACGAGTTGGCTCACCAGCATATGTTGCCATGTAACCACAACTCTGCAACTGAGATCCCCGGCACCACAAACAAATGAGTGATGATCATAACAAAAGAACAGAAAGTGGGGGGGAGATATTTAGTGGTTTAGTAGTTTTCTACTTTTGTTTCTTTTTTGATTATTGTTTTATTTAAGTACTATGGTTAGAAAATTGTTCGTTGTTGGGTTTCAGTCATACAATGCATACCACTCTTCACACAGTTCTCCCATTTTCCTTCCACCACTACCACCACCTCTCTCTCCTTTCCTCCCTCCTACTTCCTCCCTCTTCCTTCCTCTCCTCTCTTTTCTTTTCTCTCTCTCTCTTTTCATACTGTGGTCTGCACTATTGTCAATGGAAGGGTGCCTTGGGTGTCACTTTCTCCCCTTTCAGCACTGAGTTCTTGTCCAGAGTGATCACTTCCAACTCTCATTGTCGTAGTAAACCCTTCTCTACTCTAACTGCACTGACCGTTCTTTGTTGCAAGATTCCTACCATAGGCTGGACCTCCTGACCCATATCTCTATTATCTATGGATATTTTTTTTTACCGCAGTATCTCTTGTTTTTATAGTACCCCAAAATGAGTGAGATTATTATATGTTTATCCATTTTCCTTTGGCTAATTTCACTCAGCATAATAATCTCCATGTCCATCCATGTATAGGCTAATTTTATTACTTCATTTTCCTAACAGCTGCATAGTACTCTGTTGTGTAGATATACCAAGGCAAGGACTCTGTTGTTCATTTAAATAGTTTTTGGTGGTAGAACATAGCATTATATCATTTGAATGAATAAACTTCCAGTTTTCACTGATAGAAAAATGTTAAAATAATTATAGCCTTTGTAAACAAAATATAAAAGGAGCCAGAAAGATAAATCAAATACATCCTGGGTTTTTTCTGCTTGATAATACATATCAGTGGGTTTCAACTACCAGTGCACAGGTTAAAAAGGTTGAAAATAACTGGCCTGTATCACTGGTCCCTGAGAAATGGCTGTGGTAACATGGCATGTATATGCCACACAGAAACACAGAGACATGGAACCCACACACACACAGATACATGCCCACACACAGGCCTGTGGTTGTTGAGAGAATACAGAAGTTCAGGAGATGTGGAGGTGACAAGTTGAGAAGATAGACTTTATTTTCTTTGGGTTCTTTTTTCCATTTTGGGCTACACCTGTTGTTGCTCAGATTTACTTCTCACTCACTCAGGAATCATTTACTGGTGATGCTCAAGTACCATATGTGATATCAGGAATGGAAGTTAGGTTAGCTGCAAGTAAGGTAAGCATCTTACTTTATGTAGCATCTCTCTAGTCCTACTAACAGACTTTAAATCATAGAGCAACATTGCACAATATGATTACAGTGTATTATTTTTTTTTACTGTACTAAGAATTCAATTTGTAAAAAAAATTGAAAGATACTTATATCTAGGTTCAGGAAATGTTTGTTTTTATTATGAACTTAATGACTTAACTGACATAATATTTAGATATTTCTGTTTATTCTTTTATTGATTTTGACAGACTGGGTTCCCAGAGAATTTTTATATCATCTATGTTGTCAAGTTTTGGGAATAAAATTATATTAAATAATCTGTTTATTATCATCTTAATATCTGTAGATCTATATTGATGTCCAATATTTGTACTAAATAAGCTTTTCAACACTTTCTTTTCCCTCGGATCTTTTTATTTAAGTTATTTTGTAAACCAAATGTAGCCAAGTCTTTGCTTTTTCTAAAAATACAATCTGATTTTCTTGACTTTTTAATTAGAGTGTTTACTTCATTTAAATGAAATGTAATTGGGTTAAACT
The DNA here is from genome assembly GCF_024139225.1 of Suncus etruscus. Classification (NCBI taxonomy): domain Eukaryota; kingdom Metazoa; phylum Chordata; class Mammalia; order Eulipotyphla; family Soricidae; genus Suncus; species Suncus etruscus. The sequence goes on from NC_064852.1 coordinate 29,004,605, forward strand.
TAGCATATTGGTATTTATTTTTCCATTTGTCTTCTATATTTTTCTCTCTCCAGATTTATATTACACAAATTGTGAATATTTTAATATTTAATTTTATCATGTCTCTTGAATTATGATGCCTTCCTTTTGTTTTGCATTTTAAAGAAATAATTCTAGAGGTTATAATGTGTATTTATAAAGTTTACCTTTAAATAATATTCTATTATATCAGGGCCAAAATGATAGTACAGAACTAGGGCATATTCTTGCACTCAGTTGACCCAGGCTCATTCTTCAACATTCAATGTGGTTCCCTGAGCATCAGCAGGAGTAATTCCTGTGTGCAGAGCCATGAATAACTCTTAATAATCACTGGTTGTGGACCCAAAAAACAAAACAAACAAAATAAATATTATTCTACTTCATGAGCAACAGTACAAAATACTTTCAATTTTTCTATACATACTTTACATTTGTTTGGGGACTACCTGAAAGTTATTTCTTTGCTCCTTACTAGGATTTGCTCCAGGAGTGCTTGGAGTGCCATACAGTACCTAGGATTAAAAACGTAGACCTTCTACATGCAAAGCACATGCTCAGCCTATTGAACACCCTCTCTAGTCCTCAGGTTTTTATTACTTTTTCTACTCCTCTTACGTTTCTTACACCAACATATATTACCAAATCTCAGTATAATTGTATTGAATATATTCAATGTATTTAAAAATCTCTCAGTTATGGTATTTTCTACCTGCCCACTTAGTTGCTTTCTGATGTTATTTTTCTTCATGGTGAATACACTGGCATATTTCTAGTAAATGTCTCTCAGAGAATTCAAGAATTCTCTCATCTATTATCTTTCTTAAATGTCTATTTTTTTTGTATTCATCTCAGAATATTTTTACTGGTATTTGAAAGTAATTAAAAGTTAAAAGTTAAAAATTTTAAAAAGTTAAAAATTTTAAAGTTAAAAATTTAAAAGTATTAAAAGTTTATGTTTCTTTCTTATACACTCTAAAAATGTCTTTTCACTATATTTTGGCTCTCATTAATTCTCCAGAGTCATGCCATTTATAGTTTGTCTAGTTGGTACCTTGTACGTATCTCCATTTATAATTTTTCTGAATATATCTGACTTGTCTTTGGTTTATACCAGAATTTTATTTTCATGTTTTGTCATATTTATTATACCCAAGATTTTCTGAACTTCCTGAGTTTGTGGTTGATATCTTTCATGAGTTTTGGAACAGTCTCTGCCAATCTGTTTTCTATTTCTTCTGCTCAATTCTCTCTCTTCTTGGGATCCAAATTATGCTTCAATTAGGCATACTGATATTGTTTGTCAAGACCAAGAATCAAGAATTCAGGGATCTTGTGCCTTTGGTTTTATCTTCCCTTTTATCTTTTTTCTTTTTCATTTTTAGGGCTGGGAAGATAGTATAGTATACAGGGTGCTGGCTTTGCAAACAGGTGACTCAGGTTCAATTCCAGCTTCCCATATGATCCCCTCACATTATCAAAAAGTAATTCAAAGCTTAGAGCCAGGAGTCACCTTAGAAAATCATCCAGTGTGCCCACAAAATTTTTTTTCATGTGCATCATTTTTATTTATCCAGCTTCACTGTATCTGGTTATTTATTTAGCACACTGAATAAATCTTTCATTTCTGATATTATTTTGGTGATTCTTACATTTTCATCTCAATTCCTTCTTTTATAGCTCACAGTTCTTTGTTGAACTTACCTAACCACTCATAGATGTTATCAATCATTTCCAGTAGATATTTTTTATTTATTTTCCTGATTGCTTTAAAACTCTTGTTTAATCATTTAAACATTGAAATATCTCTGGGTCCACTCCTACTGGCATATCAACAATAGTTCATATTTTCTTATTTCTTCACATAGTTCTTCATGTGTGCTTTTATGCACAAGAATAGTGTGTTCATGAATACATAAATATTGAATTGTATTAAAAAAGAGATAGTATAGTGAGTAGTATCTGTATTGCCCATGGCTGACCTAGTTTCCATCCCTGGCACCACAGATGGTCCCCTGTGCCTTATTCAAGAGAGATTCCTGAACGCAGAGGCAGGAACAAAATCTGGACCCTTCAAGGTGTGGGTCGAATTAAAATTTTTTTAAATCAACAATGGTAGGGATGTGTAAAGCACTGAGGAAAGTACTAGAAGAGACCATCAGTGCTTGAAAAACTGCAGTCAAAGTACTCTGCACTAGAGCCAGAGAGATAGCACAGCAGTTGGGCATTTGCCTTGCATGCAGCCGATTCAGGATAGATGGTGGTTTGAATCCTGGCATCCCATATGGTCCCATAAGTCTCCCAGGAGTGATTTCTGAGTGCAGAGCCAGGTGTGACCCCAAAACAAAAATCAAAATAAAATACACTGCATTGGAAAGCATATAAATGAACTAAAAAATAATTGAATGGACCGATCACTGAATACCAGAAGTCAAGGGACATAATTGTAGGTGTATATATATATAAGATACCTGAAAACAGAAATTAGAATAGAAAAAAATAGTTATAAAAAAGTGAAAGACCTGAACTGAGACACAACACAGGGGATTAAGGTAGTTGTTTTTATGTGGCCCATTCTAGTTCAATTCCTGATACCTCATTTGGTCCCCTAAACATTGGCAAAAACAACCCTTGAGCACAGATCCATGAGTAGCACCTGAGTACAGTTCTGTAATATCCCCTCTCCCCTAACATAAACACTAACATAAACACAAAAACTGAGAGACCTAAATTACAATTTTCAGAAAAACACACATGAATTATACGAATTCCAGAGGGAGAGGAAAGAAAAAATGTGGAAGAACCATTGGCTGAAGAGATCATGGTTAAGTACTTATTCAGTTTAAGATTTGAGTGTATACCCGGATCCATTAACTTCAAAAGGTTCCAACAAAATAAATCTAAATAAACTAAAATAGAAGATCACCAAAGTGAATTTTTAATTAATATGTCAAAAGTCAAAATTAGAGAAACTAGAGGGCATCAAAATCAAAGAAGCTTACATATCGAATAAGCTAGAAGACTCATAACAGCTCTATCTATTGAAACACTACAGGCCAGAAATGAATAGTTGACATAGCAAACAAGTTAGATAAAATGAAATCCTAACAAGAACACTCCACCTGGCTACATTATATTCAAATTTGATGAATTGACACAGACTTTTACAGACAAACATGTGTTAAAGAAGTTCATGGTGATCAATTCAGTTGTTTTTGTTTTTTGCTTTGGTCTTGATTTTGGTTTTTGGGCCACACCAGTGCCATTCAGGGGTTATTCCTGGCTATGCTCTCAGAAATCAACCCTGGCTTGGGGAATCATATGTAATGCCTGGGGATCGAACTGTGGTCTATCCTCGGTCAACAGCATGGAAGGCAAATGCCCTACCACTGCGTCATCACTCTGGCCCCATGATTCAGTTTTATAAGAAAGATATACTAAGTAGTTTCTTAGAAAAGTCAAAGAACTTCTACTCAAAGGTAGCAAGGTACTAATATGTTAAGTGTGGGAAAGGAGAAAAAAAACAATGACTCATACAATGTACTAAAAACTCACTTTGAACTTGACAGAGATACAGACATAGAACTTCAGAGGTACAAAAATGACAATCTTGAAGAAAACATACTGAGAGGACACAACCAAAAAGAAGCAAGTGGAATTTATTCTCTTAATAAAATGAAATATCAGAGCATAAGGAAAGAAAAGAAAACAGCCAGAAAACAAACTTCACAGCACTCAGAATTTATAAAAGAAACTACATCCTACTTAATGGGAGGAAATATTTACTCATCACACATATAACAAAGGAAATATTTACTCATCACACTAATGACAAGATTTACCAAGTACTCAGAAAACTTAAGAATAAGCAGAACAGGAAGATAAACTTGAAAATGTGCAGAAGAGCTAATAGACAGTTTTTCAGAGATGACATACAGATGGCCAACCAATACATGAAAAAGTACTCTTCATCACTTCTCATCAGTGAAATGAAATTTGAAAAAACAATGAGATATCACCTCACACTAATAAGAATGACCCACATTATAATGACTGAAAACAACCAGTGTTGGAAAGAACCCCTCAACTACTGTTGTTGAAATTATTCATTTGGTTCAATTTCTATGAAAAACAGTATGGAGATTTCTAAAAAAAAAAAAAAATCAAGAATGATGCTTGCATATGACCTAGCATTTCCACTCCTGGAATGTGTTTCTAAAATAATTTCCCCAAACATTTGTTTGAAAAAGTCACAAGCTCATATTCATTTCACTGAACTGCTATTTAAAATAGCCACAGAGGTACCCCCAAATAGAGGAAAGAATAAAAAGTTAGTGGAACACTATCGGCAGCAAGAAAAGCTGAAATATTGCTGTTTGTTGCAGCTGGGATGGCTCTAGAGGGTATCATGTCAAATAAAGTAAGTCTGGAGGACAAATAGTGAATATATAAAGAAGGCATAAATATATACATAGAGATACAAAGTAAGGAAATAAATAATGAGCTACTATCACAAACATCGAGTTAGTTAAATGGGAATTGAGAGAAAGGAGTAGGTCCTTAAAGTTGGTGGAGAGAACATATTAGGGAGGCTGAAACAATATTATGTTCCTAAAATAAATGGTCAATCCTGATGCATTAATTTTTTTAAATCCTATAGAGGCAAATTAAAAAAGATTTTGTGAGATTTTAGGAGTCTATTCACATAGATATCAAATAATATTAGTATATCACAGTGAACGGGGGCAAGATAGACATGAAGGAGTTAGGATAATTTCAAGATCTCAATGATCATGAAATAAAGAGCAGAACGGAGAGATAGCCATTACTTCTTCACTAAGCTAGCTAATTTGACTCTCTCCCCACAGAGAAACATTTTACACATAACAGCACTTACATCTTAAAACATAAGATAAAAAGCCAAAGAGAGAGTAAAGAGGCTCTTTCTTATCATGTGGCTGCAACTATGATCCCAGTTCAAATCCTAGCAACACATATATTGCTTTGAGAACCATTAGGTGTGGTCCCTGAACATTGTTGGGTATGACCTCAAAACAAGCAAACAAACAAAAAAATAAAATGAAAAGGTCCTAATGGATAGAGGGCTATGTATAGGAGGCAACAAGTTGTCTAGCTTAAAGAAAATCTTGGGCAAATGTATTAAGATGAGAAGTGTAGAGGGGAGTGCCATATGAAAGGGAGGAGGGCCTGTTCTTTGATCTTCCAAGAGATAGTTGAAATGAAATGGGAGAGATGGTAGGATCTGATCATCACAGATCATCTTTGCCCCACACAACACAAGTGGCAGTGTTCCAAGTCTGACCTGTGGTTGGAGAAAGACTAGAGGCTTCCACTACACTTGGATGTAGTATCATACCAAGAGCAACAATGTTTAGGATGGCTCATGGGTTCCAGAGGAGGGTTGTGAAACATGCACTTATCAGAACCATCCAACTAGAGTGAGTGACCTACCTACCCTGAGAAGAGACACAGAGACACATGAACATAAATGATTAATGAGTGTTTTATCCATAGAGTTTTAAGACAGTTGTTACACTGCCAAGCTAGTAGTTCAGTGTCTAGTTGTGTACAACTTTTAATGATTGGGTTTTGGCCATACCATGTTGTGCTAAGGCTCACTCCTGGTCCTGTACTCAGAGAACACTCCTGGTCATGGTGCTTAGAGAACTGTCAGGAATCAAACTGAGGTTGGCCACATGCAAGGCAAATTTCTTTCCTGCTATTTCTCTAGTTCGTATAGAGTGTTTTTTAAATAATGATTTTTATTTTGACCAAAGTGGATTACATATCTTTCACAGTAATATTTTAGGTACATATTGACATTGGATCAGGAGAATTCCCACCACCAAAGTTGTCCTCCCTCCACCCTTTTCCGAGCATGCATCCCATATTCTTCTCCCTTACCCCCCAGGCTGCTAGTATAAGTGGTCCCTTCTGTGTCTATCTTGTTGTAGATTGGGTATCGATTCTGTTGTCGTTGGATTGGGTTTAGTATTTAAGTCCGATCATTTTTATTACTACTTAGTAATCATACAACTGTTTGGTCTTGGTGCCCTCCATGTTTCCCCCTCAAATTGAAAGGCGGAACAAGTTGGTTCAATAGAGTTTTTATAACTTGACTTTTCACTAGAATTTCATCCTATAAACCTTGAATTCTTAGACAAGATCCAAGTGGGGTATTAATATGGTCAAATTGAAGTGTGGGAAGATGCGCAGCAGAATGATGAAATTGACAGCAAGGTGACTTGAACGAGACCAGAATATATCAAAAGACACAGAATGTTATAACCTGAATATCTGGCACTTTGCAATTCTAGCAAAGGATAAATTCTGGCTACATAAAGTACAAGAAAGAGCCATGGACAGAGGGAGGCAAGGGCAGAGGGAGGCAAGGTAAGGGGTTCTACTTGTTTTTAAACACTTCAATGATCATATTTACAACACCTCGTTAAGATGTTACAGGCTAAAACCACTGAGTGGAGATTTTTAGGAAGGAGGAAGGGCATCCAGGGAAAGCACAGCCAAAACAAGGAAGATAAGTAGTTTCTGTTTAGAGGAAAGAAATTCCATTATAAACTGAGCACCATCAGTTACTGTGGATTCTAGAATTGATATGCAGTGGAGCACTTGGGTGCCTACAGAGCCATGAACTTTCTTGAATGGCTTTCTATGCTCTGGAGGTTCAAACAGCCATGGAGAGAGAGCTATGGGATGGATTCTTTCCCTGAAAGATGTATAATCTGAAGGAATATGGTGACTTTATAGTTTTATGAGGTTCTTTGACATCAGACTCAATACTTCAATGTAAGCACAGCCATTCTTCATAATTTATGTGATTCTTTGGGAATGTTTTTCATCTATTATTTTATTGAACAAGAGATTCTGGGAGTTCTTTGGGGCTCTCAATGAGAAATTTGGAAATGCTTAAAGTAAGTTCTAAAGAGAAATTTCTCGCAATGGAAAAATCAAATAAATCCCACTGACACTTGTCTTAAGAGTATCCTCCCCTCTGTCTTGCTTCTGCTCTCTCCTTTCATCTATTTACCCTTCCCCAGTACTTTCTGCTAGAATTCTTGCTCTCAGACAGCTGTCAAAGTCTCTTCTAAAATGCTACCTTCAGACAAAAAGGCTTGTGTCGTGGTGCCTTCAGGACCAAAAGCAACCCAGTGGTCAAAGGATTGAAATTTCCATGGCAAAATTTCAGACATTGAGCAGAATCCAGATTTTTCTCTTTAACATCTTTGGATTGTCTGTTTGGAAGGTTGATTCTGTCCTCTTGAACCAGTAGCAAAAGCTCATTCTCACTCATGGACATGAGGTGGAAGATGTTTATGTGTTTTTATCTTCTCTGTACTGTCAAAGCAGGATTCATAGATTTTTGGTAATCAGAATAGCCTAACATCAGAATTCCTTTGAGAAACACCATCATGTCTCTATCTTCTGGGAAAGGGTGCAAATTCATTAATTTTCTCTTTTTCTTTTATTTTGTCATAACCAGTAGTGCTCAGGGCTTACTCCTTGCTCTGTGTTCATTCCTGAAGGAACTCAAGGGGCCATATGTGGTACTGGGAATTAAACCAAGAGAGAGTTGATTGCATGCAAGGTAAATGCCTCACCACTGTACTCTATCTCCAGATCCAAATTCAGATCCAAGTCTCTCCAAGTCCATTCTTGGAGTTGCTTTTGTTTCTCAATGACCAAGGACAATATCTGATTGTCCTATATTTCTGGTGAAAATGACAACCACGTTTTCTAGATATCCTACTACTATCAACCATATCTGGAACGTCTGGCCAGGATATAATTATTGACATCAACATATTTTTTTCCTTATATAAATCTATTTTTCCTTATAAAAAAGAAATTTTTCATTTAAACAATGAAATATATCCCATAGCAAAAGTGTATGTGTTTTTTTTGGTGGGTGATATGTTCTTTTAAAAATAAAGGCAATGGGTAGAGAGAGTACAGCATTTAGGATTCATGCCTAGTGTGCAACCAAGCCAGTTTCAATTCTTGGTACCACATATTTCTCTTAACATGCTCTTGATATAGCCCTGTCTCCTGTGTTCTTCAGGATGGCCCAGATAATCTCCCTCACCACATAGCCTGAGAAATGCAACCTTCTATGGTCCTTGCATTGAATCACTGACCAATTGATCAAAACTCACCAGTGTCCCCACCAATAGTAAAATAAAATAAAACTGAATTAAATGCAATATTAGAAAGTGTAAAGCATGCTTCACTAATTTTTTTTATCTACCAGTTTTACTGACCATTTCTATCCAAATTCGTAGACAGGGAGAATCACACAAAAGAATCATTACCAGTGTGGTTCAGTAGGGCTGCCTGATGCTACCTATTCACAAATACATAAAAAATTAGGCAAAGTTATGCATACTGTTGGTAACTAGACCTTTGTTGGGTACTTTATACTTTATCATTATTGTGAATCTTATGCCTCTATCACTCTGCTGTCATTTAAGTCATCTATTTAAAACTTGTCAAGTGGATTTGGGTCAATTTATGAAACTGTAAATAAATATTGATACATCGTAACAGAAGCCATTGCTCATAGCCTAAGTAAACCACTGATTTTAATTTACTCACAATTTTGCAATGGCATCATTCCACGGAGAAAATTAGATTTTTACATATCAGAGCAAATCACAAAGCCAAAATGTCAATTTCATGTATCAGCCAATTACTTGTTGTGTCTATTTTGGGGGGAAATTTTCTGCATATATTTACTTAGAAAGCTGCACGGGTCCTCCAAAGTAAATGGGGAGCTATAATTCTTGCCAAAACCCCACAGTTTCAGAGGGCTACTCATCAGTTTCCAGCAGCATTAATGAGGAAAGGATCTGAGACAGTCATCCATATTGTCCTCCTGATGTGAGCAACCTATAGGGCAAGTCAAGAATAAAGAAAAGGACAAGACAAATGGTTGACAAGACTCAATATTTTCACTCCATCATTTGGGATCTGCATTTACTTCTAAAATTCCATGGAACACCAGGATCTTACGAGAGGATGAAATTATTATTGAAGACAACAAGCAATTTATTTTTCAGGTGAGGATGATGAACTTATTATGAGTACAGAAAAGGTTTATATTTCCACTCTGAGTGGAATAACTGATCTAGCCAATTCTTTCTTGTGAGGACTATCCTGTAGACACTTGGCAGCCTATTTTTGCCTCAGTTCTGTTTCCTAATTATAACAACTAAAAATATTTTTGAATGTTGTCAAGAGTCTCCCTGAGGGACAGCAAAATTGCCTTTATTAGAAAACTCTATTCTGATAGATTTTTATCCACATCTTTTATTTTTAAAAAACATTCTAGATGTTCATATAGAGCCAGCTGTAAAGAGATATAAACAAGCCCTAAAACTCATGGGTGGACTGATCAAGCAGACTAAAGTTGGCAATCTTGGGAGGAGAGGGTGAGCCAAACCTCTACCCTGCTGCATCCATTATCCAAATCACCTCTTTGCTGATAGCCCTGCCTCACCACTCCTCTCTATTTTTGGAGACACCAAACTGACCAAACTTCAGATATGCCAGTATTTGGAGTGATATTACTATAGATTTTTTTTTTTTTGGTTTTTGGGCCATACCCAGTGATGCTCAGGGGTTACTCCTGGCTATGTACTCAGAAATTGCTCGTGGCTTGGGGGACCATATGGGATGTTGGGGATCAAACTCAGGTCTGTCCTGGATCAGCTGTGTGAAAGGCAAACGCCCTACCATTGTGCTATCACTCAGGTCCCTAAAGATTTTTTAAAGTGATTGCCATTTACCCCCACACACACACACCCCACCAACACATACATACATCCTCCTTCTTCTGGGAGAACTGGCAGTTGAGAATTGCCCCAACAAAAGCCACAATATTAGTAATAATGCTTTAAATTCCTGGGCAACTTCATTTTTTGATGGTGTCATCCCTATAGGAATACACCAATTTAAATGTCAATGTGTAGCTGAGGTCACTTAATGTTCAGAATCAAATAAAATAACAGAATGGACAGCTAACAACAAGAGCTCACTAAACCTTCTGTCATCATCTTAATGACTTCATTGAAGATACAATAATTTTTTACAAATTTCTTTGCCACTGTACTTCTTTTTTCTTTATTTCCTTTTTAAATTTTTTCCTTCTATTTCCTTTTTATTTTTTTTCTTTCTATTTTTTTTTAATAACTCTTTTTGGAGGGGTTGGCTCACACCCAGCAGCACTCAGATTCCTCCTGCGCCAGGGGTTTCTCCTGGCTCTGCACTTAGAAATTTCTTCTGGCAGGCATGGAGGACGATATGGAATGCCAGGATTCAAACCACCATCCATCCTGGATTGGCTGCATGCAAAGCAAACACTCTACTGCTGTGCTATCTCTCTGGCTCCTCTTTTTAAAATAACTTTTGTTTCACTTATATGAAAACAATTGTATTTCCTAATAACCTCATTGGAGATACAAATAATTTTCATAAATTTGCTTGTCACTTTACTTCAATTTTTAAATTTTCTTTCTTCTCTTTCTTTTTCTTTTTAAATTTTCTTTCTTTTATTTTTAAATAAATTTGCTCTTACTAATCTGAAAACAAATGTTTTATGGTCAACTATGTCAACATTTTCTTTAAATGAAGTAAAAAATAAAAAATATTGTACAGTTTAGGCAAGAGGATTACAAGAGGTAACCACTGAACTTCCTATGACCTTCTCCCCTTCTCTTTGTCACCTCCACTTTAACTTTTCTTCTATCCAAGTTGTTTCTCCCTCCATTACTTTTTGATTAACTCTTATGATCTGGGGCAGGGGTCTCAAACTCGTGGCCCACGGGCCGTTTGCAGCCCTCTGTATAACATTTTGTGGCCCGCGGCCTGTCTTCAAATATCGCAGTATTCGCAATTATTCGCTTACTGAATAATCGCAATAAAAATCGCATTAGTAAGAAAAAAATCGCATTAAACATTCGCATATCCTGAACAGTTCCTTTCAGGGTATGCAAATGTTTAATGTGATTTTTTTGAGTTTTTTTTATTAATGCGATTTTTTATTGCAAATATTAGGTAAGCGAAATCCCTTATGTGGCCCTGCCTCACCCTGACTTTGCCTCCTGCGGCCCCCAGGTAAATTGAATTTGAGACCCCTGGTCTGGGATTATGTTATTATGTTATGTTATATTATGTTTTATGTTATGTTATGTTTGTTATGTTATGTTATGTTATGTTATGTTGTGATGTGATGTGATGTGATGTGATGTGATGTGATGTGATGTGATGTGATGTTATGTTCCTTAGCACGACCTATGTAACTCAAGATCTATGCTTTTGTGTTACTTCTAGTCCAGTTATTTGTTCCTTTTCCAACTCTTCCAAATCTGTCTCTATCTGGTCTGTATTCTAATACCCAAGGTTTATTATTGATTAATATTGTCCATACCTTTGATTTGTTTCTATGTCACAGATGAGTGAGCTCATCCTACTTGACCTTCTACCTCTGACTTACTCATTATGATTAGCCCTTCAATTCCACCTAAGTTTCTGTGAACTACATGACTTTATTTTTCTAATGGGCTGCATAGTATTTATTCCATCCACATTTTACTCATACTGACTTCACCATGTATTATACCTTTTTAGGTCATTAAAGTCCACTCTCCTGGAAGAACATGCCAAGAACCTCCTGGATGAGTGTGGGACACCTTTGGTGCTTTCTTAGAATGTTTGCATTTTAAATTTTCTGTTATGAATAACAACAATAATCAGTTATAATTGATTTAAAATGATAAGCAGACAGTTTTGCTTAACAAAGATAAAATGAGCTCATGTGGAGACCAGGAACATTACTCAAAGGGATGAAGCACAGGCTTTTCATGTGGAAGTCTCAGGTTCAATCCCCAATACTGAAAGGTTCCCTGAGTAGCTCCATGTATGACCCAAAACCCCAAAATAAAGCATTTTGTCCAATAATCAAAGGATTCATTTCCAAAAGCTACATTTCAACATAATAAATGAAAGGAGATAAAATAATTTTAATTAAAAATAATGCCTGTCTTTCTCAAGAGTACAGAATATCATTTTGGGAGATTGACGAGCTAGTACATGGGATAAGGTGCTTGCTTTTCATATGGCCGACCTGACTTTGATCCTCAGTATTCCATATGGTCCCCAAGCAACTCCAGGCATAATTCCTGAGTTAAGATCACGAGTGACTCCTGAGTTTCACCAGCTTTGGCCCTCTCTTCCCGCAAAAAAGACATGCCATTTTATAGTGAGATTATTCCAGGGCAGAGTCTTCTTATATAACTTTTATCTCAGACAAGAGAAAAGAATGTCAGTGCAAGTGAAGATTGCCTTTCTTTCTAAAACTCAGGAAATAATTGAAGAGGTTAAAATCGTATCCAATTTCCTGCTTGCAACGTAAATTTAGTCCTTGACTTCTTAGGACTTTTCTCTCCTTCCTCTTTCCTATTTACAAGCTTAGAGAAGTTTTTGAACAAACTTTAGGGGTAATAGACATGAGTCATCTAACTGTGAACTTAAAACTTGGGGTTGCTGACCAGATCGTTGGGTTTAATTTAATGTAGTTCCTGTTTGTGTGCTGCATATTTGACCCATGTGTGAGCACAAATAACTAAAAGTAAAGTGGATTTAATTAGGGATTCTAACGTTCTACCTTCCCTCACTCCCTTTGATATCAAGGCTCATTTTTGCCTTTTTTACCTCCTAATACAGAGAGCTTGCACAGAAACTCAGGTTCCTGTTGAAACCCCAGCTGTATCCTTGTGGCATTATGCCCAAGATATGCCCAAGTCTCTCACAAATGTCTGCAGATCAGCAGCTATACCAACCACACCAGACTATCCTCATCCCAAGTGAAGGCAGTGGAAACTGCCTCTTAGCTCTGCAAGCTGCCATGGAATACTCACCTGCCACCTTGGGGAAAGGCAATTTTCCTTCTAACTGATCTAGAGATTTTTCTCTCAGCCTCTGGCTTATTTCACTGCCGTGCCAGACTCTCATTAGTCAACCAAGAAGGAAAAACTTCCTTCCAGATTTTTCTCTTCTGATCTAGCCAGATGGTGGATAAATAAATAACAGGGCCAAGTGGAAACACATACTTGTTTTTGCTTAATAAAATGCTGGTAGCCTATGTTGTCACAGGAAATATTTCTATATCAACAGCAGACAAATATTCCCAGGGAAGTGGAAGGCAGGACTGGTAATGGTTGTGAAGGTGGTGGTAGGGAGTACTCTTGTGGTCTCATTTTCAATTCAGAGAAGGTTTACAATGCTCCAGAGACTGGGTTCTGAGGAGTTTGGGAAATCAAGGAAATATAAAATTTAAAAACCAAGCAGAGTTGACACTTTCTCTAGGATAACAATGATTTGGTAGTCTCTAATCTCCCTCAATATATCAGAACTTTACTTGAAGGACTAAAAGTGCTTTTCTTAGAAAAATCTGAGAACACCCTAGCAAATATTTCTACTTGAATTTGGTGAAGAAATCCCCTGCTAATGAATCAAATGAGTTCCACTGCTCCTTCACGGAAACCTGCATAAAAGTACATGTCTTCACCTCTTGCTTGATCTACCATAAAATAAGTAGCCCAATCTAAAACATGACTGTTAAATGTCCTTACTCCAGTGCCAGGGAAGACCTATAGTGTAAGCTCACTATCATAATTAATTTTTCAATATTGTTTTTTTTTATAAAGACAATGATACAAGTATTTTGAAGAATAGGCTTCTATTCTTATTATTAGAAGAATAATCCATCCTATAAAAACAGACAGCTTTGTGTCCCCCACTTGGATTTTATTAAAATATCGATAAGTTCAATTATTGTCATGGGAAGTTGTCATTCATTTATCTGGGTAAGCTACCAAAAGTAATTCTGTCATCTATTATGTCACCCTAGTTTAAATGGTTTGAAATAATGATTTTATATGGTTTAAAATAATGATTTAAAAAAACTCTCTCTATTTATTTGTTTAATTTTTTTTGGTGGGGACAGGGTTTGGTTGAGCCATATTTGACAGTGCTTAGAGCTTACTCCTGGGTCAGTGATTGGTGACCATTCTTGGTATGGCTTAGGAGGGGTGTCATATATGTTGAAATTTCTCTCTGCATTTCACTGTGTCCTGTAAGAAAGAGAATATGTGCTGTGTGTTGAGAAATTTGAAGGCTCTCTGTTGACCTCTTGGGATAAAGTGAACTAAATCAGATGAGGCATTATCTCATGGAGCTTAGTTGAGTAAAAGCCTATAATCAAATAAGTTCCTTAAACAAAGAGGAAAATTATAGCCTATAGCAGTCTATAGAAAAGAGATTGATATTGCTGTAGGGATACATAATTAAAGTATGGTCTAAGAGGGTAGGCAATCAATAAGGTACATTTTGAGGGGTTTAGGCATCATACTCAACAGTGCTCGGGACTTACTCCTGGCTTTGGCTTGGGTGCTCATTAATCACTCCTAGTGATGCCAGTGGGGGGAGGGCCCATATGGGGTGTCAGAAGTAGAACCTAGCTTGGCTATATGTGCTAGGTTAGTGTCCTCCCTGCTGTAATATCTCTCTGGCTCCTAAGCATGCATTCTTGAAGAAGTAATAACTTAGCTTTGTCAAAGGGAAGAATAGATGTTCGCCAATTTATTGGTGACATTCTAATTAAAACTAGGAGCCAGAGCTATAGTGAGCAGACAGGTCATTTGCCTTGCATGTGGCAAGTGTAAGGCTCCTCCCCAGCATCCCATAAGGTCCCTTGATCCTTCAAAGTTGATCCCTGAGTACAGAACCTGAACTAAGCTCTGAGCACCACCATGTGTGGCCCAAACCCCAAAATAGGTAAGTGAATAAAATTAAACTATGCTTATTTCACATAAGTGAAAAAAAAATCTTTTCATGCATCTACCAGTTTTGTTAACTTTTTTGGTTACTTTGGAGCAATAGTAAATTTTTTTGTAATTTTCTAAGAACCAGTCGGGGTCAGCTCTGGACGAATCCTTCCTATCACTTCATCTTACAAACCTGCAAGCCAGACTTCAGCATTACCCTTTAAATATGCTACAATTTAGTTGTATCATGCAATCAGGTATTTCTCTCAGTTTCTCTGAGTTTGATTTTCTATTGAATGGCTAAAAAAATGGATAAAAGATCAAGACATCCCCTTGACAAATATTCAGGGTAAAATTCAACAGAGTTTGGCCTCTTGATGAGTGGAATATCTCTTTCCTAAGCCAGCAATAGAGAAACTTGGTTCTACCACAACAATGACATAGGGTGAGGGACTCTGACAGTCTCTGGATCTATTGTTACTTCTCCTGTGAGTGATACAACAGTACTCAAGGGCAGATGGAGCCAGCTTCTTTTCTCATAAAACCACAAAATCTATCACCCAAGCATTAAAGTACTGTTTGGGATAAAAGATTTCAGTGACATGTGTCTTTTCTAATTGCATCACTTATTATATTCTTAGAAAGGAAGATTTGGGTCATACCAGGAAGTAGTCAGGGATTAATTCTGGCTTTGCTTTTAGGAATCACTTCTGGTATGGCTTGGGGACTATAAAAGGTACAGGGGATTGAACTCTATGTGGGAAGTGTACAATGCAAATGTTCTATCACTGTACTATAACTCTAGCCCCTCAGCTCACCTATTTGGTTTGATCTGTACATGATGGTCTGTCATCTTTCCTTAAGTTCTTTTTAGAGGGAATTCCTTTGTTGTTATAGTCTGAACTTAGACTCATCCAGGGCAAGGAGGAAACATTTATTTTATTTTCCTGAATTTCAAAGATCATATTCTTCTTGAAGCTAGGACCTCAATGCAGTAACATAAAGAATAACAAATGAAGGGCCCGGAGAGATAGCATAGAGGCGTTTGCCTTGCAAGCAGCCGATCCAGGACCAAAGGTGGTTGGTTCGAATCCCGGCGTCCATATGGTCCCCCGTGCCTGCCAGGAGCTATTTCTGAGCAGACAGCCAGAAGTAACCCCTGAGCAATGCTGGGTGTGGCCCCAAAAAACAAACAAAACAAAACAAAAAAAAAGAATAACAAATGAAAATGACAACCATTGATAAGTGATATCAGCATTTCTCACAGTCTATGTCTAGATTCATTTTTAAAATATGTTCATAGAGGATTAAATTTTTAATAATATAAGTGAATTAAAATTTAAGTTGAATCTTACAACAAACTAAACACATCAGTTATTTAAAGAAGTAAAACAAAGTAATAAAAACTATTTTTATTTACTTTATTTAAAGAGCATGTATCACATAGTTAACATAATTGATTCTAATACATTTCTTTGCAGATAAGTGAGAGCAAAATAATGTAAAAAAGAAGGAAAAGAAAGAAGAGAAGAAAAAAATAAAATTTTGAAAATTATTTATTATTATTATTGGTTTTGGGGTCACACCGGTGGAGCTTTGGGTTACTCCTGGCTCTGTGCTCAGAAATTACTCCTGGGGCCGGGCGGTGGCGCTGGAGGTAAGGTGCCTGCCTTGCCTGCGCTAGCCTAGGATGGACTGCGGTTCGATCCCCCGGCGTCCCATATGGTCCCCCAAGAAGCCAGGAGCAACTTCTGAGCGCATAGCCAGGAGTAACCCCTGAGCGTCACAGGGTGTGGCCCAAAAACCAAAAAAAAAAAAAAAAAAAAAAAAGAAATTACTCCTGGCAGTCATGGGAGATCAGATGGGATGCCAGGATTTGAACCACTGTCTGTCCTGTATTGGCTGCGTGTAAGACAAATACCCTACCACTGTGCTATCTCTCTGGCCCCATAAATTTTGAAAATTATTGTATCTTCAATGAGATCACTAAGTCATTGTCAGAGGTTTAGTAAGCTCTAGTTGCTAGCTGACCATTCTATTACTTCTCTTGTTCCTGAACAGTAAATGACTTAAGTAACATTGGCATCTAAATTAGTATTCCTATGGAGAATACATTATTAAATAAAAATAAAGTTGTCATGGTCATGAATGCAGCCACATGGTTCAAGAATTCAAAGGAACCATTGCTGATACTGAGACTTTTTTGGGACATTTTTTCAACTGCCATATCCTTTAGAAGTATAAGGCAGTAGGAGAATGCCTTTACTCACTTCAAAAAAGTCCTGGTGATATCAGTGTAAATACCAGCATACCTGGACTTTTCATCAAAATGGTATCTTTGTAGAGAGTTGTAGAAAAGTGGTGAAGCAGAGCCATTGGAATAAAGACAATGATAGGTGTTGGGTAAAGCAGTCAAGGCTTGGGCAGGTCAGGAACTTGGCTCACTATCTCCTCTCAAAACTGCCAGCTTTCATCTGCATGGCCAGTGTACCCAGGAGATTTCATGGCTTAGTTGATGTCTCTCTCTCTTTTTTTTGTTTTTGTTTTTGTTTTTGGGTCACCCGGCAGTGCTCAGGAGTTACTCCTGGCATTCTATACTCAGAAATTGCTCCTCGCAGGCTCGGGGGACCATATGGGATGCCAGGATTTGAACCACCGTCTTTCTGCATCTAAGGCAAACGCTTTACCGCTGTGCTATCTCTCCGGCCCAGTTGATGTTTCTTTTGAGAACAGTGTGAGTCTATAGACCTGGCCAGGTGCAGCTGGCAACTGTGTTTGTGGGCTTGTCTTTTGGCTGCCAGGTCTACCAGAAAATCAGAAAGCATGGGAGAAGGGGTTCCTGCATCGCTCCAAAAAAAAAAAAAAAAAAAGTCCAATCGCTCCAAAAAAAAAAAAAAGTCCTGGCGGTAATAGTCCAAATACCCGAATACCTGATGTCTCTGCAGAGAGTTGTAGAGGAGTGGTCAATGAAAAACTTATTTTTTAATTTAATGCTTTTAAGAAAAAAAGACAAATAGGAAAGAAAACTAATTATGAAAATACCTCCAACAATCCAATAAATAGTGCCATTCTCATTTTTGAAATGGAAAATTGAAACTCAGAAACAATAGTCTCTAAATTCTGAACTTCTTAACTAGAAGAGCTATCTTATTAGGGCACACTGTTCTGTTGATTTCTTTGAGCATCACTCCCAGCAGTTGTCAGTGATCACTCCTCCAATACTCGGGATCAAACCATGATTAGTCAAGGGCAAGGTAAACTGTCTCCATCCTTTTTAGCTATTTAGATATTTATCATCCAAAACCAAGTCTCCGAGATATAGTTGTTCAGAAAATGTACATGAGGCACCTAATAAATTAGCAGAGCTGAAATTTGCACAGGAATGTAGTTGATTCTAAATCCCAGGTTCTGGAGCCAGAAAGATGAAGGCAGAATCTCATTCTGGATAGTCAGCATCCCATGTTTCCCCATGCACTGTCATGTATGGTCCCACAAACAAAAATAAACAAATCTGATGAGTCATAGAAGTACTTGAAGGAAACTCATGGAGACTCATATATGAAAGCACATATGAAAGAGCTAACTTCTGTTAAGGGGGCGCTGGAGTGATAGTACAGTAGGTAGAGTGCTTCTTTGGCAACTCATATGGTCCCCAAGTACTGCCAGGAATAATCCTTGAGCCCAGAGCCATGAGTAAGCTCTGAGCACCACAAGTGTGCCCCCTCATAAAAGAAAACAAGCAAAACCAAAACCTTTGGGGTGGAGAGAGGAGACAAGTGTTAAAAGCTCTAGCCTAGCTTTTGGTATACGATCTGTTCAACAAACAAGAGCTCCAATTCCAGAAGTCTGACTGAGACAACCGCAACTGAACGGGCCTTCCAGAAACATAACGAAAAACTTTATCCCAGGCTCCAGTCTAGGAGCAACATAACGACCAAGAACACCAACTACAGAAGATGGATTAAAACGACACTGAAGAAGCATAACTGCTAGAACCACAAGGAAAGACTTCATAAACTCCATTCCCTGAGCTGCACAGCCACCAAGATCTCCAGAAACAGAGGTCTGATTTTACCATCCAAGACAAAGCAGAAGTCTTCCACACACCACAAAAGCAGCGAGGGGAGAGTAAATGATCATGCAAGGAGTCTAGAGTTAATCCCATGACAGTATACTTCAGGGTGGAGAAACCCTGTATCTCCTATGTCAAGGGACTTCCCTCTATAATATCCCCAATAGTTACTGTGTCTATGCAGGGGAATAAAGAAAAGGAGAAAAAGAAAAAAAAAAGCACAAAACAATCATTTTTCCACATGTTTATTTTTCAATTGATCGATTTTTTTTGACGTCTTTATTTTTTGTGGAGATTACGGTTGATGTCTCCAATATTATCTTATTTTATTTTATTTTGTCTTGTCTTTCTTTTCTTTTTGCACTCGAGCATGATTTGATTTCGGAACTGAGATTATTGTGTGGTGCCTGTTTTTATTACTGTAGTGCTCACCGGTTATTTAATTCGATATTTTTTCCTGTATTGTTGTGGTATTTCAATTACCTTTTTTACGTCCTCTCTCAAACCAAGGTTGGAAGCCTCTAGAGCAGTGGTCCTCAAACTATGGCCCGCGGGCCACATATTGTATTAGTATCTGTTTTGTTTCTTCATTGCAAGATAAGATATATGCAGTGTGCATAAGAATTCGTTCATAAGTTTTGTTTTTACTATAGTCAGACCCTCCAATGGTCTGAGGGACAGTGAACTGGCCCCCTGTTTAAAAAGTTTGAGGACCCCTGCTCTAGAGGGACTCTGCCCATTTTCAGCTTATTTGACTTTTGGCTTCTTTTTTTTCCCCCTTATTTTGTACCCCAATCTATTGCTTTTCTTTCCTTCAAACAAAACCACATACCTGGATTTTTCTAGCTCTGCCTCTTACATAGAGGGGGAAACAAGGAAGGGTTCCAGGACCAAACAGATATGTGATCACTAATAGTAAGCCAGACAAAGAGGAGTCCACCTAGTCTAGCAACCCCGGGGGGTGATGGTTGGGTATATGGGTTGTAGAAAGGGAACTGGAATGGGGGGAGGACATAGTTGGTGATGGGTATTCCCCTGGTTCAATGTTAATATGTACCTAAAATACTACTGTGAAAGATATGTAAGCCATTATGGAAAAAGTTGTGTTTTTAATCAGAAACTTTCTTTGACTTACATGTATTATTATTATATCAATTATATTATATGTTATGTTATGTCACTATATTATGTTATGATAGTTTACCTCACTATGTTAATCAATTTTGTCTCTTGAATAAATTCTTACAATAAAAAAAGAGACTGTTTTAAACCTGTAACACTTGGGAAATGAAGCAAGGAGAAAGGGTGTCAAAGCTGGTTGGCTGGCTTGAGTGATAGAATGTGTGAGAATAGGATTTGTTTGGAGGAGGGCAGGTACTTGGAGATTGTAATGAGCAACAATTCTAAATTTCAAGGGAGAAAAGTAGGATTTGGTATCTTCTTCAATTCAGGCTCTACTTTACAACCCAGTATGCCCTTGTTCAGTCTGAAAGGAGCATCCAAGTCTCTTACTATGACCAAGGCAACCTCACACCCAGAGGGGATTCAAAATACAGTTTTATAGAACTGAGACACAAAAGAGTACAAATTGTGAGACAGTGGCTAATGGAGACTCTATTGATAACATATTTCTTCAGAGAACATTGTCACTCACATGAGCTAGATTTGGGAATGGTTTTTATCTACTGACAAATATCTTGGTAACATAAAGACAGGTAGGCTAAAGAGCCTACCTGGCTAGAACAAAGTCATTAGTTTACTCTAGTGCTGCCTGTATAAACTGAGCACCATCCCAACCCCTCACTGTTTTGTGAATGACTTCCAACCTCACACGCATGATTACCACAATCAAAGAGTATGGCAGTCTGACATGTGACCACCAGCAAAAGTTACAACCAAGGGTTCAAGCTCCACAGTCAAATATGTGTGCAGCAACAGCACTGACAGAAAGAAGGGAAGGGAAGGGAGTTTCATAGCATGCTGCGTAAAAAATAAAGGGTAGGGCTAGAAAGATAGTACGGTGATCAACCATGAATTTGACATGGGTTCTATCCCCAGCTATGTATAGTGTGTTGGGCATTTCTGAATGCAGACCTGAAGACCTCTAGCGTGTCTGGTGGGTGTCCCCTGCACCTCAAAACCCTTGAGATGGTGTCATCAATCCCTTGTTCTGAACCCCAGGTCTGTTAACTAAGAATCTTTAGGAGTAATGCCCCGTTTCTCCTGACACTGCTTGGGAGGTCAAAGAGTGATAGAAAAGGCAAAAGCGACTTGAGGGAAAGGTTTTCCTTGCACTTCAGTCCAATTTCTTTCTCTGGGAAAACATGGGAGTATTCTTTGTATCTGGTTCATGATCACATAATTATAAACTGTTACCACTGGTAGAGTCTCAGGAATCATCATTCAATCCCTGATTTAAAAGAGAAGAAAACCTTGGCCCAGAAAGGTTATATGTTCCTCCATAGGCATACAGTCAATTAGGATCCATCAAGTTTTATTCCTATGGACCAGGGTGACACTTTCTCTATAATATCTAAACCCACTTCACATGGTAAGTGACAGTTGCTTTTGAACAGATATATAAGCCACTGCACAATCAGTCTGCTGTCAAGGACTTCCTCCTGTGAAGTCTGGGAATTGATTCTACTTGTATTTGGGGCAACTTCTGTGCTTTTAGACCTATTCACCATGACTATACAGGGGCATACTTCATAATTTTTGACTGAGCTAAACTCAGCTGAATTTGAACTACTGATTTGAACCACTTTCTCTCGGGATCTTTTACAGTGTATATGTTTAAATAAAAGAGCTGACAGATCATTAAATTGGAAATTAGCAGGGATTAACCCTTGTTCCAGTAATGCCCCAAACAGGATCACAAAGATAGCACTCAACCTAGATTGAATATTTCTCCAGACCCTTTGATGAAAAGAGGCTTTGTGCTTTTATTTTGGATTTTGGGCCATACCCAGTGATATTCAGAGGCTACCCATGGCTTTGTACTCAGGGTCACTTTTAATGGGTCTTAAAATTAAACCATGATCAGCCATATGCAAAACAAGAGATTCAGCTCTTGTACTATTTATCTATTCTCCAGTTCTTATAATTTTAGATTTCTTTTTTGAGGGATGGGAGTTGAGGCCTTACCCAAAAGGGCTCAGGACTTACTTCTAGGTTTGTGTTCAGGGAGTTACTTCTTGTGGAGCTCAGAAGAATCTATGCAGTGCTGGAGACCAAACTCAGTTTGGTCAAGTGCCTTACCTCCTGAACTACCCCCCTCTCTCTTTTTTTAAAATAATATTTTATTTGAACACCTTGATTACAAACATGATTGTGGTTGGGTTTCAGCATGTAAGAGGACACCCCTACCTCTCTTACCATTTATAAATATTTTTAAGTGGGACTTTTTCCAGAATATAAACTTTGTGAAGGGAAGAAATTATCCAGAAAATGGAGCTTGAGGGGCCGGAGAGATAGCATGGAGGTAAGGCGTTTGCCTTTCATGCAGGAGGTCATCGGTTTGAATCCCGGCGCCCCATATGGTCCCCCGTGCCTGCCAGGAGCAATTTCTGAGCCTGGAGCCAGGAATAACCTCTGAGCACTGCCGGGTGTGACCCAAAAACCACAAAAAAAAAAAAGAAAATGGAGCTTGAAACCCTTTCTTTCCCAGTCTCCAGCTGGGGGGAACGTTCTAGGTCCCTGAATGCTATAGGCAGATGAAAGTTGAATTTGTCCGGCAACAGGGTCAGCACAAAGTAATGCCCCTTCCCCTAGTCCCAGCCCCCCACCCTGCATGTTCATGACTTTAAGGAATCATTGGGACATAGGTCTAGCTTTGGCCAACCTGCCCCTAACATGGCAATTGTTGCCACATATGTGCACAACTGAGAATTATCAGAGCACCGCTCAATCACTAAAGGGCTGTCCTCTATCCTGGGTGAACCCCAGGACACCCCACTGACTTCACTTCTGATGTCAGCGGCCATGGACCTGAATGTCTCCTCATAGTGTAGGGCCTGGAGTTGCAGAGGATGAGTAGCCCTAGCAAATGCCATCTAGTGAAAGACAGAGCACCTGGAAAGTGAATTTCTTTTTTCTTTTTTCTTTTTTTTTGTTTATCGGGCCACACCCGTTTGATGCTCAGGGGTTACTCCTGGGTAAGCGCTCAGAAATTGCCCCTGGCTTGGGGGGGGGGGACCATATGGGACACAGGGGGATCAAACCGCGGTCCTTCCTTGGCTAGCGCTTGCAAGGCAGACACCTTACCTCTAGTGCCACCTCGCCGGCCCGAAAGTGAATTTCTTAACTAGGATGTTGTGTTCATCTGCTGGAACTACCACAGCAACCTACTGCAGAGCTGGAGAAAGGGTACAACAGGGAAAAAGCTTGTTTTGAAAGTTTGATTCCTAGCACTGCTTAGGGTATGCTGAGGGCAGAGCCAGGAGTAATTCCTGAGTGCAGAGTCAAAAATGATTCCCGAGCATAGAATCAAGAATAGCATCTGAGCACTGTCAAGCCCTAAATCCCAAACTCATCCCCTCAAATCTAGACAAACAAACAAACAAACAAACAAAAAGTAAACCAGTAGGCTAACACCAGTATTTTCTCACATTTTGTCAGTGTTAGGGGTTGTATGTCTCAAATCCAGGAATTGGAAGAAGATGGTTTTCAGATGATCAAATGTCCAGCAATTCCTACCATGCATGATCTTTTGTCTGTACATGTATATGGGTGGAAGAAGGTATTCCTGGCATCTCTCTTCTTAGAAGGATACAGATATATTCAATGATGGCCTTATCTTGTGACTTCATGTCATCTTAATTCCTTCTTTAAATGCCCCTTTTGAAGACTCGAAATTCAACACAGAAATTTGGAAATGTCCGTTTCAGTACACAGCAAAGGGCAAAGGGCACTTCATTTTTCCAGCCATCAATTTGTATCTTTCTTGACTGCTCCCTCCTCTTTATCCTGGGTTTTGAAAGCCTTAGGAAGATAACCTGCTAATTGTGTTCTGAAGATCTGGGTCTCCTAGAGCAATGCAGAGGAACCACGAGAGAGAGAGAGAGAGAGAGAGAGAGAGAGAGAGAGAGAGAGAGAGAGAGAGAGAGAGAGAGAGAGAGAGAGAGAGAGAGAGAGAGAGAGAGAGAGAGAGAGAGAGAGAGAGAGAAAGAGAGAGGGGGGGGAGAGAGAGAGACAGAGAGAGAGACAGAGAGACAGAGACAGAGAGACAGAGACAGAGAGACAGAGACAAAGAGAGAGACAGAGAGAGACAGAGACAGAGAGACAGAGACAAAGAGAGAGACAGAGAGAGACAGAGACAGAGAGACAGAGAGTGACAGAGACAGAGAGACAGAGACAGAGAGAGACAGAGATAGAGACAGACAGAGACAGAGAGAACTGAAAGAAAATTGCAGTGTTGACATGTGTGAGAGAGGGTTTGTGTGGCACTTTGCAAGGTGGGAGGCAAAAATAAACAAACACACAGAAAAGAAGACACCAGGCTCAAAGGCTCTCTCCATGGAAGAAAGGCAGTAACTTGGGTAGGCTGCTTGCTGCAAGCAGGTCCTGTCTGCCTGATTTACACAGGTACCCAGAGAACAGAGAATGGTCCCAGGCTACAGCCTGCTCCACCAAACGCCATGTGGGCATGAAATTAGAATGTCAACACTTGATTCATGCTGCCAGGCTGTGACTGTGAAACAAATTATGTCAGTGGGTGGCAATAGCAATATTAGTCTAAGCAGATAATATTTAACCAGAAAGAGGGGCCATGGCTTCCAGCCTTCTCCGTTATTTTAATATCAGCACTGTTACACCTTGATGCTATCACATTTTGAAAAGAGGGAAAATGTTTGAGGTGTAGGTATAATTCTTTTTCAGGAATGATGTTTGCTCCTAAACCTCTTGTGAAAATTTAAGAATTACGTAAGGATAACTTTTCTAACTACTGCAGCCCACTCAGCTGGGTTCAAAGTGGCTTTGCCATGTACAGGAGTAACTGAACCACAGTTAAATAGCCTGCCTCTTATAAAGCAAGCCTTTGATTCCTGGGCTGAGGCCAGAAACTTTGTCCTTAAATGCATTTCAGTTTAAAAGGAATCAGCAAGGATCTTGAAAAGCATGGTGAACAAATTTTTCCAATTGATTTCCTGGACTCCATGTAAACTCAGGTCCCTCTAGTGAGATCTAGGCAGACGTTTGAGTTGAAAGCTGTTATTTTCTCGTCAATTGATTTAAGCTTGGGCATATTTAAAATCAATTTTAAATGAATATATAGCTCGAAATTTTGTGGAGGAATTTCGGATAAACAGTAGGAGTTTTTGTTGGTATGTATTTTTTCTTCAAGACTCTCACTGAAGCTCCAGTCATCAATGACTTAAACTTGGCCTTTCAGATCACAATTTTCCCATGAAATGAGGCGCATATCCATCTCCATTTGAGACCCGCTTCCTTAACTAGCAATATGGCAAAACATCAATTTGAAGTTTTATTCCATTACAAACATCCATGTAGTTAAAGTTAATGCTGTGAAAAATCCAACTTGTGGCAGTGAGATGTTTATAGAAACAGCATTCACTTAGCAGTTGAACCAATCCAAGAAAATTCTCCTCAAAAGAACATGCAGAGAGAATATTGAGAGTTTTCTGGGGGTTAGTGGAGTGGGGGCAAGGTGCTAAAAAGATATTCATCAATTTTTAAAATCTTTTTAATTCTAAGTAAAGAAGGAAGGAATCTTGCCTTTCATGTGGCTGACCCCAGTTCTATTCTTGGCCTCACCAGGATTGAACCCTGAGTCAGAAGTAAGCCTTAAACATTGCTGGTGTGGCCCAAAATGCAAAAAATAAAAATAAATAATAAGTTTACATAAGGAAGAGAGTTTCACATCTCTTTATGGTTACAATGGACCACCCAGGATGGTTTCCATTATTTCTAGCTCTAATCCTCATCTTTCCCTATTCACATAACTATTTTAATTTGTCTTTCTACAGTCAAAAATAAAAAAAGAAACCAAAACATTTATCAGAGAGAAAACATGGGTAGAACTGAATTCTTTCAAATAGGGTAACTATTTGATGAAGAAGGTTGTGGGGAGTAAAAGCTTCACAATTTACCAAAGAGTTTCTTAGCACTGTTATTTTACAGTTCCATCCCTTGCTGAGACAACAAAAAAGCAAGACCAAAAGCAATACTGAGACAACAAAATTCTCAGGTTGACTTAGAAACATTTGACTTGTCACCATTCCTCAAGACATCACGATTGATCATTCCCCCCTGATAGAGCATGACAGAAATGTACAGAAAAGCAAAAAAGAATTCACAGAATTAGGATTTGTGGGCTAGGCAATTACATAATTTCTACTTCAGCTCCACTCCATGTATTCTTGGTGAAAGTGGATCTTAAATCCACCTACCCTATCTTTGCCTACAAGTAAAATCCCTGGACTGAACTGTCCTCATTGTCTGTGTTTTTTTCAGGGAGAAGCTACTTTAGTGGAAGATCTCTAAAGTATATCGTTGTAAAAGAGAGTGGTCTGAGGTGAAAATGCCCCTTTGACTCGACAATCTGGTACTTTGAAATTTTATACATTCTAAAAACAACCCTCAATTAGGCCATATTTCCTTTCCATTGATCCATTCAGAGCCTGCTCTACTTTTTATAAAGTCTTAATATCCTCACGGTAGTAGATATGACCTGCTGCTTATTACAAAATTATTCACAGGATTGGAATGACAGTATATTAGGCAGGGCACTTGCCTTACATGAGGCTGATCCAGGTTCAATCCCTGACACCCCACAGGATCAACCCCCCCAACTTGGGCCTCAACAAGAATGATTCCTGACTATGAGCCAGGAGTAAACCCTGAACACAGCTGGATGTGCCACTCCCAGCCTATCCCCACCAAAGAAACTAAAACCTT
This sequence comes from Suncus etruscus, assembly GCF_024139225.1. Classification (NCBI taxonomy): domain Eukaryota; kingdom Metazoa; phylum Chordata; class Mammalia; order Eulipotyphla; family Soricidae; genus Suncus; species Suncus etruscus. Next base: position 29,031,476 of record NC_064852.1, read on the forward strand.
TTACATGCGGAGAATATTTTCTCTTAGTGGGGGTGAGATGGGATGGGGGTGGGGTAGAAATTGGTGGCTTGTAACTTCTCCACTATCTTAAACCCCAGAGGAAAATGTTTGCATTAATCTGCAGCTAGCTGTCAAGTGCTTTATCAGGAGCAATAGGGACAAAACTACCCTCACAATACCATGCAAGAAGTAAATCTGTGTTTTCCTCCATGCAGGGCATTACCTCCATTCCTTCCACCTAGATTTTTTTTTTAATCAGATCAGTAAATGGAATAAACAATATTTAGATGTAAACAGATTATCAACATGAGAGGAGAATCACCGGCTGGTCACCCAGGGGGTCATTCAGTTAACACTTCCATCCCAGTAAAGACAATGGTGCGCAATCAATGCATATAGGGTCTTTCAGGCCCGTTGCTAAGCAATACTCAGTGTCAACAGAAAAATGCCGGATGTACAGAGGACAGCTCAGAGCCGCAGAGAGATCAACACCCTCTGATGATATTTTAAACTTAATTCAGTTCCCCATGAAGACTGTGACAGTTTCCGTGGCTGAAGCAGAAAAGATGTTTGCACTTCAAAATCCGACTTGGTGAAGTTGCTCTGCAGTGTGCAAAGAGTGTTTGATTTGGTAACAAGTGAATTGTGGCCCAAACAGTTCTTGTTTCCAATAGGAAAAAGCACCCAGCAGGGGCGTCCTGAATATTCATTTCTTGCAAGGCTCAGCAGCCATCTTACTCTTGCCTCCCTCTCCCAGCCCATCATTTGTCTAGGGTTGTCTCTGCATTCTCTCATTTTTTCATCTCTAAAATCTATTTTAAGGGCAACCCCCCCCAAGCGATTTGCAACCACTTCTTCAGAAATTCTAAAGAAAGGAAAAGAAACTTGAATGGGATCACGTCGCCCGCATGCAGCCGTGAAAACCTGTTTTGTGGGGCATTCTTGAAACCAGCCCAGAAGCTCTTAAGAGGTTTTGTATTTATTTACCCATTTCTTTCTCTCCCTTCTCCCTCCCTCAGTGGATTTTTATATTCAAATGCAAAATATTTCCCCAGGCACTAAAAGATCCACTTATGTATTGGTTTAGAAGATGGCGAAGCGGTGGTGCCTGATGTTGAGAAATACAACTTTTTCATAAACAGATGTTTACCAATTTAGTCTTTGTGAGAGGCACCCTTCTAAAAAGGGCCTGTTTTTCTTACTTGAAGGCAAAAACCCCTCTTGAAGAAAAGGTTTGTTTTCTCAAACTTTAGGAAGCATTCAATACAAATCTAGTAGTTCTTAAAGGCCACCAAAACCTAGACATTTTTGTTCTTAGGCATTCACTGATCAGTGGGTACTACCTGCTTCAGGTTGTTGTAGCCAGTAATCACTCAGCTAAACCCAGGAGTTTGCAGAGTAGATGAGGTAGAAGAGATGGAGGCACAACCCATTTACTCAATCCAGGCCAGTAAAATCCATTTATTCAATCTATTCACCCAATTGAACACAAGCTTTTCTTGAACCCAAATCACATACTTTTCAGTGGGCAGGTTTGTCCTCTTTTGTCTTCAAGAGTTTGGTCTGTTTATTAAACCAGTAAGAGAACCCCAAAACACTCTGTCTAGTGGGCCTCACCCCAGCTCCCATAGCCAGAATGCATTAACTCAGATCCCAGAGAGATTGGAGGAAGGGTGGGCTCTTTGACATTTTTCTTCCCAACTCATCCCATGACACTAATTTTTATAGGGTTGTTCCTGTCATGTTTAAACTACAGGAAGTAAGGCAGAGGTTGAAAGCAGATAAAACCACACAAAAGCATTCTCTGGCCTTGTTTCCTCTCTGCACTGAGGGTGGCTCTTTCTCACAGCAACATTAAGGCTTTGTGAGATAATGAAGAGGCAGAGCAGTGTCTATACACAGATACAAACTGACCAGCGACCACATGAACTGCCTGGAGACCATCTACCCCAGGCCCTGCTCCGGTGTGTCTCTCTGACAGGATCCCACAGAAAAAGCCTTGCCAATTTCCTCTGTCTCCGGTGGCAAGATGGGATTTCTAGTCTCAAATTAACAGCACGAATGAGCAGAATACAAGTTTATATTTTTTTTGATTCATGACTAAAACTGAATTCCTAATAGACTCCTTCTCATTCCTGAACCAAAAACATATAGAAATTGAAGGCAGAAGGAATTTATAAAATTTATAAAACCTAGTTGTAGGGTCACAAATAAATATTTACTGAAAGTCCTCGGAGGTTTGGTCATCAATGAATTGAAGCTTATATTTTAGAAAAAAAAATCACACATCTCTACAAATATAAAAAAAAATATTTCAGTAAGTCATAAAGTTTTTTTTCAATTTCTAATTTAATTAGTACCTAATATTTTAAATGGATTCAAACAAGAAAATCACTTTTCCTATCTCTTTGAATATCCAAATGGAAATCATTGCCAATTCTTCTACCAGGATGATACCTAAGCTCTGCTAGTTATTTTAGCAGGGATTTGGTGCAATAATGCTCCAACTTGGAGCTTATATTGAACTAGCACATTTTTTTTCCTCTGATTATCGTCTTTATTTTTCATTCACTTAAAAAGAGACTCTGATCCATGATTACAGTCATTCATTCCCATGTAAATACCTCAAGTAATTGATACCTCTCCCCCTTTTATATATTTTCTTTTTTTTAATATAATTTTTATTTTGAACTAGCACATTATTTTTAAGGTTAAAATAATTTCTATATCAAAAAGGTCTATATCAAAGACCTTTGTGACAAAGGTCTTTCTTGACCATCACATGTTAAAAAGTTGCTGCTCTTTCTCTATGGAGGAAGGATGTCTGTCTGCCCTTTGCCCAGTAGTGGGCAAGTATTGGAGCTCTGTCATTCCTTTGCACTCTCTCCTTGTCCCTCTTGTGGCCAACCAGACACACTGATAAACAGGCTGTGAAAAAGAAGACATGGATGTATAGCTACAGACAATGAATCAGAGTTTCAAGGGCACATGAGTGGAGCCTGTGATTTCAAAGCCATGGCTGGCCATGAAAGCCACAAAGATTTGCTGAAGTCAAGATAAAACACTAGAGGCAGGGTATAAAAGAATATAGCCCTCAAATAAAGATCTATGGAATAAAAAGCTAAAAACAGGACTGCTGGGTGTTATTTTGCACAAATGCAGAACCACAAATGTGCACATGTGAATTTGCAAGACTATGAAACCAAGGTTTACTATTTATAGCTGCAATTTTCCATTGATATTCACTCTTTGATTTGCTCTGCTTTCTCCGAGATGAAATCACACTTGACCTCAAAATAGGTATAAGTAGGTAGTCTATTTTTTTTTTTGTTTTCATTTTTGGGCCACACCCGGTAACGCTCAGGGGTTGCTCCAGGCTATGTGCTCATAAATTGCTCCTGGCTTGTGAGACTATATGGGGTGCTGGGGATAGAACTCAGGCACCATCTTGGTCACCTGCGTGTAAGGCAACTGCCCCACTGCTGTGCTATGGCTCCAGGCCCAAAACAGATAGTTTATTTAAGTCACCCAAGGAACTTCTTTTAGTGGTGGTGTTGTGTGTATGGGGTAGGGTGGGGAAGTCACACTTGTGATGCTCAGGATTTACTCCTGGCTCTGCATTTAGGGATCACTCCTGGTGAACTTGAGGGAACATATGGATGCCTGTGATAAAAGGCAGGTTGGCTGCATGCAAGACAAGAGCACTACCCACTATACTATCAGTTCAACCTTGACTTGGGAAAATATGTAAACTTCTACAGATGCTCAGCCTCACCCTAGACATTGTTTTAATTGACCAGGAGTGGAACCCGAACATAGCAGTTGTTAGTGTTTGCCAGGTGAGTACAGGTTACACACACATACATATATACACACATACATATACTTACACATACACACCCATTAGCAGGAATAAGTAGAATTGATAGAATAAAAATTAAACACTGAGAAAATACTGCCTGTTGATAATTTCTTTTGCTGTGGTGGAGAAATGAGGGAACATATTTGTCTTTGCAAGGCAACATCCCATTTTTCTCTAGGGTTATTTATTCCACAAGGACCCAGTTGAGACCCACTGATTTAGGTTGTAGAAATGAAATCCCTGAACAGTGAAGGCAGATCCAGCCCTGGCCATATTGAAAGAATGTCCCATGGCAAGTATTCAACACAATGGAAACTAGGGGGGCTTGTGAAGAGAAGGGAGCCAGGATTGGCTGCCTCGAAAAGGACTTTTTGACATAGGGTTCATAAGGGAGGGCTCCCAGAGAGTAGCCACAAAGGCAGTGTGGAGAAGAAGAGAGATGCTAAGGTACAAGCAGGGACTCACTTTTCCAAAATTCAGGGTCTTTTTTTCTGTTTGTTTTTGTTTTGTTTTGGGACCAAACACAGCAGTGTTTGGAGCTGACTTGTGCTGCATTCAGGGATCACTTCTGGTACACTCAGGGGATTAAATGTGGTATTGGGGATGGAATCCTGGTTGGGACCATGCAATGCAAGCACTTTACTCCATGTCATCTTACCCATCTCTCCCATTTAGGGCCAATTTCATGAAAAGGAGAAAATATTGTTCAGTTTTTGCTTCTTACTGTGCTTCTGCTTCCAGTCTAGGAGTAGCAATAAAAGTAAACACTGACTACTCTATGTCAAACTTCACTGCAAGAGCAATATATTGAAATCCTGCATGCTCAAATCCTATGAATGCCAAAATATTTCTATGTCATCAGTGTTGCAACCCCCCCCCCATTTCACTTAAAGAAGAAAACCAAGGTACAAAGAAGTAAAATCATTTATTCAAGATTGTATAGTCTGGGGCTGGAGAGATAGCACAGGGTAGGGTGCTTGCCTCACACACAGCCAACCCAGCTTTGATCCCTAGCATCCCATATGGTCCCCCAAAATCTGTCAGGAGTGATTTATGAATGCAGAGCCAGGAGTAACCCTGAGCAATGCTGGCTATGGCTCAAAAATAGTAAAACAAAACAAAACAAAACAAAAAACAACAACAACATAGAGCCATTAAGCAAACTTTATCATCACTTTTCTGCTCCGTGTCTCTTTAACACACTGTGATCGTCTGAAGCTGTATCCTCCCAGAGGCAGCCTTGACTCACTCTCTAGAAATAATCTGGGTCTTCCAGTTGTTGATCCACCCAATTGATCTATCCTAATTATGGTCTAGGGAGCAGGCTGGGAAGTCCATGCATGGAGTGGGCCATGTGAGCACTGGAAAAGTTATAGCTGATTTCACTGTTCCCAGAACTGTAACCAGTGAAAGAAAACTCTGGCCTGGTCATCTTTCTGACCACCCACCTTCATAACATACAGAGGCCCCCTTACTTTACCCTTGTCATTGTAGAAGCCCAGATTATGGTGTTTTCTTCTTTTTTTAAAATTCTTTCTCTAAAGCATCAAGCTGAAAATTGTGACTAGCAGTAGCCTGACATAGGAACCCAGCCAGATACATTTGATAAGTGTTTTGAAGAATGCACTGAAGCCTCAGTAAGACAGAAAGAAGATAAATATTTTCCCCTCTTCTTTTTTTACCCACATAAGCATATTCAAGTAAACCAAGTCTTCCTGAGTACTGACTGTCTATAGAATTGTGATGTGAATGAGGATAGAACACAGCTAATGAAGCTCCTATGACATGAGAGAGAAAATGAAAAGTGAGACCAGGAAAACCGTTAAGCTATTTGGAGGTGAATAAGAAGAAAGTATGGAACCTGGAAGACTTTCTGGAGGTAGTGTTGCTTAACATGAGCTTCCAGATCTGTAAGATTCAACAAAGTGAGGTGGGATGGGGCAGTAGAAAGCAGTTGATCCTGATGAGAGGAGCAATCGAAAGTCACTCCTATTGCCTTTCTTGCAGTAGAGGGTTTGCAAGCTGTATGTGAAATTCAGAAAGCACACGGAAAAGCTTTGCTTCCCACTTCTAAAATCCCACAGGCTATAGCATGGGGTTGGGGGTAGGGGATCAGGAAGCTCCAAGGTTGTCCATACAAAGTAGCCAATTTACAGTTATGGTTGCACTTGAGTCAATTAAAGTGTTTTATTAGCAGGAATTTGAATCTCTTACCTTCATTAACATTTACCAGTAAACGAGAGAAAAAAGGTAAATAAAATATTATCTGACTTTTTAAAGGTCATTTCAGACTGAGCGTTAAAAACTGAGCTGGGAACGGGCAGGAACAACCCTTTGTGTGGCCTGATGAGCAGATCTCCAGAGAGGGAGGCCTGGTCCACAGAAGGGCAGCTCCCGGCAGGCCAGGAGAGGTGCTTGAGGACCCTTATTCTAGTAGCATGATTGTAGCCCAGGAGGGAAATGGGAGATCTAACACATGAGAAGGAATTTTTTGCTTTAGATCCAGATTGTAAATCATCTGGGGTATGCAGTCCTTTGTAATTACTTCAAGATCAGCACCTGCTTTGCAACAATCCTAGGATGGCAGATTAAATGGATGAACCCACATGCCTCCTGCCCCCTCTCCAAAGTAAGTTATAAGTCCCCCCCCCCATAGGTCTCAGAGTCCACAGAGAGCCTCAGGCAAACCTACTCAAGCCCCAAGCCCCAAGGAAAGAGGTGCAGCCAGTTTTCTATCAAATCCCAAATGTCATTGGAAGTCAAATCACCTGGCGATGATAAAATGTTTGACCTAAAAAAAGCTATGATTTTAATTTTCCTAAGCATAGAACCAGAAGTCATCAGAAAGTCATTCCAAAGCTTTCACCAATCATCCTTGGAGGAAAGGCCTAGTATGTGATACCATGCCAGAACTGAATTCAGGTCTCCTGCACGTAACTTTTCCCTCTCTCTCTGTCTCTCTCTCTCACTCTCTCTCTTTCTCTCTCTCTCACTCTCTCTCTTTCTCTCTCTCTCACTCTCTTTTTCTCTCTCTCTCTATTTCTCACTCTTTTGATGTTTTAGTTTCTTTTACTTCTGTTTTGGACCATGTCCATCAGTGCTCAGGGCTAACTCCTGTTTCCACACATAGAGATCTCTCCTGGTGTTGCACAGGGGAACATAACGGGTATCAGAGATCAAATCCAGGTCAGATAAGTGCAAGGCAAATGCCCTATCTGCTGACACTCCAGACTCTTTCTTTCCTCTTCTGTCTTTCTCTCCTCTCTCTTTTACCTTCTTTCCTTCCTTCCTCCTTCCTTCCACCTCCTTCTTCTCTCTCTCTCTCTCTCTCTCTCTCTCTCTCTCTCTCTCTCTCTCTCTCCACCTAACTATACTTAGGGCTTACTTCTGGCTCTGTGCTTAAGTTTTATTCCTAGAAGACTCTGCTGGAGATGAAACAATGCCAGCTGCATTCAAGGCCAGCACCTTAATCCTTTAACTATCTCCAAGACTCCAAGGCACATGCGGAGTCACATCTCCAATGCCTGGGAAAACACTAGGAAGTCAGAGCACTCACCACAGGAAAAAAGATCTTTCTTGAACTTCTTGATCTTAATGGGCAGAGTAGAAGGACAGAAAAATACATCCTTACACCGAGGCTTTGGAGATTTGGAGGCTTAGTGAAGGCTAACCCGCCTGCCCTTAGTAAAAGGAATGGAAGGGGACAAATAAACTGTGGGCCAAAGGAGAGGCAAACCTCTTGGGTAAAATGTGTCCTTGCCAATGTCCAAATAGCCTTACTCAGGCACTCACAGAGGTTCGATCTCTTTGACCTTTTGGATCAGTCTCTCCTGGGGCCTTCCGTACTATTAGGGTGTCTGACTTTTTCATTTCTGAAAAATCGAGTGGAAGAACGAATCAAAGCAAAAGAAATATTTCCTAAATTTGAATAAATATTGCTAGTCACAATGCCTGTGATCAGAGCACAAGGCAGCACAAACATGTAGAGCAACATGAGGAGTATTTACAAATTCCAAATAAGAATTTTATGTGTTAAAAGCATCAGTTCTAGTTCTCTAAGTGTTAAAGGCAGCTACTGACTGTCTCGCCAGCACGCCCCAATTAGCAGTTTAGGAGACCAACCTTCCTTTTATTCAAATCTGAAGCCAATACCATGGATCTTGCTCTGGTTCCTTTAACAACTTTATCTTGCATTTCATCGAATATCTTCAGTAAAGATATGCAGAAAACTTTTAGGAAGGAGAAAACCAAAGCTCTAAAATGCACTTAGGAGCTCTCCCAACCTATTTCATTTTCCTTCTCATCTCAGACTGGAGAGAAGCCGCCTTTTATCCACCCTAAAAAACCCAGATGATCCTCAGCCCTGAAGTTTGGAAGGTGTAAGTCAGAGGCAAGAATTCATGATTATTTTCATGTTATTCAGATAAACCAAGTCCACTATGTTGCACAATACGTAGAAAATTCATGATGCTGTAGAGATTAGATAATGTCTGAGTTCTCCACACCTAGATGTAAGTAATGTCTATTAGCCAAACAGGTTGCCACTGGGCTCCTGGCAACATCCCACATGGTCATTCTTTTAAAAACAAGATTGAACATAAAACCAAATCAAAGGCACTAGGCTCTTTGCACTTCTGTGCTGATGTGTGATGGGTGAGATTTCTCTCAGAGGCAGAGGATAAAGATATATCCAGAGAGAGAACACAAACTGCTCTGCTCATGGTTACTCTGGCCTGTCTCTCCAACTAGACTGCTCTTTTCTATGAAGCTTAAGGTAGAAGTAAAGGCATAAACTGTCACCTCTGCCAATGAAATGGAGCATTTTCTCTCTGCACCATAAAAGTACAGATTCATGGTATGAGGGTTGAAGAGGCCATACATGGGACTCTGAGCATTTGACAGGGGGGCTGTCCTGAGTTTTGGGCAGAGAAGAATCACCCTGAGAAATAATGGCCATGCTGCCTTTCTTATACTGATAAAGGGAACATCCAGTATGAGTAGCTTCTATGCACAGAGTTGAGATAGGGAAACTCAGTCAATCTGAAATAGTAGACACCTACACTCTCATGCTGTTCCTGCACAAACCACCTCTTCTATTTGCTCAAAAGAATACCTACAATTATTCCCTGCATCTCTGCCTCCCCCTTGGGGTTAATATGCAAGCCCTGGTAGAAGATGGCATCTAACTTCTTCCTAGGTAAGGGGCTCTTCCTTAGAACCAGGATTCAGCATAAAATGAATGATGCCACAGTAAAATGTTCTGAAGCAGGTAGAACACACATTGTTATGGACTGGATGCTGACTTTGGTGCTTCTCAATGTATTATTTCATTTGGCAGTAACTCAACACTCTGCAGCAGATTTCAAAGATTTTAAGATGGCTTTAAGTGATTGTGGCCATTAGTTGGGCTCCTGCCAAATGACTGGCTTCATGTGCAACCGACATCTGTCCTCTACACCTACCTGATCTCTCCAGCTGAGCTCCAGTACCTCTTGTCCCCGGTGCCCTCTTTCACCAGGATCAGTAAGTCCCAGGAAGTACCTTTCAAAACATATGTGTTTATCAGTTAGGTAAGTTCTCAGTTAATAAGAGAAAAATTCATAAGACACAATTTTGAAAGTTCTGGCCACATTTGCCAGTGAAAACATAAGATTTAGGTAACTGCCGAAATGTGATTCACTTACCATAGATAAAAGCATATCCAAAGTGAAAAGCTCCTGAGAATATAGTCACAAAGAAATATCAATGATAAAAGCACATGACCATTAGCAAGAATAGTCTCACACACATACACTCATACACATATAGTAAACACTAGAGTAAACACATTGCATGGGACAGTTACTCTGAAGGCATGCAAGAGAACTTGATAAGGGAAACAAGGAATAGACAGGAAAGTGTGATGAGATAAAAGTACTTTTGTTTTTAAGTTTATGAATATTTAAAAGTAAAGAGAGCCTGGGAGAAAATCCCAGGCCATGGTGCACATGTTTGGCATGTATAAGTCCTGGATTTGATTTCTAGCAACACCTGGATCCCTAATTTTTATTAGGAGTGACCCCTCAAGCTATGTAGTACAGTAGTCCACAAACAGAAAGCAAAAGCAAAATCTAGGGGCCCAGGGATAACTTAGTGGCAGAGTACCTACTTTGCAGGCATAAAGTTAAAGTTTGCACAGACAACCTCACAGTGGACACAGGTGACCCTGGACATCACAGCAAAGTGTGAAACTTCCCAAGCTTTACCTTCATGTGTATTCAAGATCACATCTAAAAAGCACATGAGAGAGCTGAAATGATAATACAGCAAGTAGGACCCTTGTCTTGCAAGCAGCTGATCCAGATTTGGTCCGCAGCATCCCATATGGTCCCCTAAGCACTGTCAGGAGTGATTCCTGAGTACAGAGCCAGGAGTGACCCTTGAGTTATACAATGGACAATAAAAAGAAATGGACATTCTGTATTATATTTTATATTCCATATTATATTCTATAACTATTTGCATCAGCTAGAGAGTTTGCTGTGGGTCAGCCATGTTCATCAAAAACCAAGTCTTGGAACCAGATAGATAAGCAGTGAGGAGGGTACTTGTGCTTTTAGCAACTGACTTGGGTTCAATTTCTGGCATTGCAGAGGATCTTTTATGCAACACTGGGAGTGATCTCTCTTTTTTTTTTTTTTTTTTGGTTTTTGGGCCACACCCGGTAACGCTCAGGGGTTACTCCTGGCTATGCGCTCAGAAGTCGCTCCTGGCTTGGGGGACCATATGGGACGCCGGGGGATCGAACCGCGGTCCGTCTCCTAGGCTAGCGCAGGTAAGGCAGGCACCTTACCTCCAGCGCCACCGCCCGGCCCCTGGGAGTGATCTCTGAGTGTCGAGTCAGAAGTAGGCTCTGAGCACTGCTAGGTGTGGTCCCCAAAACCATATCAAGCACAAAGATAAAATCCCCAAATGGGACATGACTGTAGATGTGCATTAGGTAAAGAAGAGAGCAGAGACACACACTCCTGGCAGAGATCGGATCCTCTTTGCAAGTTTCATAATGATATGCTCTTGCTGTTCATTAATTGCGAGGGAACCCGGCTGGCTCTAGTTCCCTGGCCTGCTGAGAGGGCATGACAGAATTCCAGATTCACATGAAGGATGGGCCCCGGCCACGGCACCCATCAGAGTGCGTGATAGCAGCTAGGTTGCAGGTCAGAGCTATCTACCTCCTGCCCCCCAACCTTTCAGGCTGCATGTGATTAAATGATGTGCAGCCTGGACAAAGTGATCCCTGCCTCTTAGCTAAGAGGCTGCTCATTTGAAGCAAAATTCGTTTTTTTTTTAATTAATTTTTAATTGAATCACCATGCATGAGATACAATTACAAAGTTGTTCATGTTTGAGTTTCAACATCCATTTCTTAACCAGTGCACATTTACTGCCACTAATGTCCCCAGTTTTCTTCCCACCCTCCTTGCTTGCCTGACTCTATGTCAGAATTTTCTTCTCTTTCTTTCTGTCTGTCGCCACCCCTCTCTTTAGAAATTGTGGTTTGCAGTATTGTACTGAAAGAGCATTATGCATATCAATTTATCTCCTTTCAGTATCCAGTTCTTGTCCAGGATGATCATTCCCAAATATCATTGTCATAGTGGTCTCTTTTCTGCCCTAACTGCATTCCCCCACTCTTTATGACAAGCTTTCTATTATGGACCAGTCCACTTGGGCATTGTCTCTGTTGTCTTTTGGGATTATTATTACCATAGTATCATTTTTTTAATCTATAGCTTACAAATGAGAGTGATCAATCTATGTCTATCCTTCTCCCTCTGACTCTGAAGCAAAATGCTTACATATTTTTCTTTTGCTTTTTGGTTTAAAAACCTCATCTAGAAATCATGTTGCTTGGCAAAATAAAAAATAAAAATCCCATCATCTGGCTAGTGTATAAAGGGCAAAGGTTACTGTATGTGTGTGTGAGTGCAGACGCATGCATATACATAGGCATAGCAAATACTCTGATGCATAAAAATGTGAATTTGAGGGCAAATGAGGCATAAAACACATTGACCAATAAATAATACAAAAGAAGTTCACACTAAATTTTTCCCTCCACTAAGAAATTTTTTATCAAGATGACCTATCTAGCCACGCTTTTCAAGAAATGGCATTTTCTAGCAAAGGCAGATGGTTGGTGTATATTTATTTTGTTATAAGTTGGACAGACAAATGCCTGCATTCCCATTGTCCTGGGCTCCTTCAAGATTTTGCCCTGGGGTCGGGTAGGTGGCGCTGGAGGTAAGGTGTCTGCCTTGCAAGCGCTAGCCAAGGAAGGACCTCGGTTCGATCCCCCGGCGTCCCATATGGTCCACCCAAGCCAGGGGCGATTTCTGAGCACATAGCCAGGAGTAACCCCTGAGCGTCAAACGGGTGTGGCCCAAAAACCAAAAAAAAAAAAAAAAAAAAAAAAAGATTTTGCCCTACCCACATAGCACATCTTGCTTTTATAGCAGTAGAAAATTCAATACACTTGGGGACCCCCAGGAGGCATGACTCTATTTTTAGTTCACAACACTCATTTAAAACCTTCTCATGGAGTGGAAAAGACAAGTATTCTGTACTACCTGTTCCAGATGAGTACATCAGCTCAGATATTTCAGGTGATTTGTGTTGGAGCTCTTGTGGCAGGGAATCACTGAGTCATGGACACATCTGATTTCTTGCCACACTACCGGCTCTGAAATTTCAAAGAACATGGTGAAGTGTATGTGTTGGATTCTTCTTGCTGCTCACTCTTAAGGCAATGCTGATTTGAAGATGTTGCTTTACTCTAACAGATTCCATATTAACCATCTGTGTGTGTGTGTGTGTGTGTGTGTGTGTGTGTGTGTGTGTGTGTGTGTGTGTTTGTGGTGGAGGATCCCCAGTAGTATTCAGGGAGTAGACAGTATTGGGAATTGAACCCAGGCAGGATTCCCAGAGGCTCTTTGAGTCACTTTAGTCACTTTTCAGTATGGCAAGTGTGAGCTAGTCATGGCCAAGTCCAAATTCTGAGTCTATGAAATTTGCTAGTAATGCAAATCTGCTGTGAGGCTGTGGTACATTCCTAGTTTCTTTAAAATTCACATTGCTTTTCTGTAGACCTGTGAAGCTCATTCCTATCTTCCAAAGCCCAGGGCATCACAAAGATCCATAGTTAGCAGGAATATCAGTTCTCTTCCACACGTGCACAGGCAAAACTGGAGAACATGAACTTTCAGGGCCCTATGAGATGAAGCCTTGATGAAGGCAGCAAAGTCTCAAAGAGAAGATCTCAGCATTGAGACCTTCTCTGGTGTGGAGCATATCTGCAGCCAAGAATAAATGAATGATGTCTTCAAGAATTCTTCCAGCATGCACACAATCAAGAACATGGTGAGTTGAGAAAGAACTCTTTGGTTCTTCCAATAGTCCCAGACCAATGTGTATGAAGTGACTTGCCTCCAGGACCTGTGAGTTCTGAAAGATAAGGGACCTTCAACAGGCTGCAGTCACCAGAAGCTCCACAGGGCAATTTGTGCTCATGCTAAAGAGTGTGATAGTTTTCGAAACTGGCCTTTGCTGTCATTTTCTTCCTGCATTACTTTGCTGTAGGATTTGCCTTCCACAGGCCCAGGCCAGTTTATACAGCCTGTGAGATCTTTACAGGCAGGAACCAAGGCCCAGACAGTGCTCAGACAAGGGTGAGGAGAGACAACCTTCAGTTCTTTATCTTAGCTTTCTTTCATTGTCTTCATTTGTCATCTGTCAAATATGACAAGCTGGTGAGTTCTGGCTTCCAGCCTTCAAAAGAAAACGTGGGCTTAGGAGCAGAGCAAAGCTTCCATGACCCTTGTTACCCGTAAGATACCAAGAGGGGTATCCTAGCCAGTCCTGAGTGGGTATTTTTATCTGGCATTCAGTGGCCCAAAGGACAGCTGAGAAAGATGAAGAAACCATTCATAGGAGGGGTTAAAAGTACTCCAAGAATCTAAAAAATGTGAAAGTAACTTTCAAGGGCAAGAACATAGAGACAGGAGTGATTTTCTGCTAACTTGTGAAAAATAAGTGCTTTATGATGATGAAAGAGTTCAACCTTTCCCAAGAATTCCATCACCAACTCTGTTAGTTAATAAACTCTTCTTCAGGGAGCTCTGCCCTAATGCTAACAAGATACCACTTATAAAACTCAGGAGCAGGCTTCCTAAGAATCTCCTGGATATGGGGCAATGTGATTAGCACAAAAATGGGCAGGATGCAGTGTCAGAGGTCATGATTTTTGCCTGAGAGAAGAACAGTGCTGTACTTGGCAACTGAGTGGAATGAGCTACAAGAAATTTCTAATAGGCAGTAGGGAGGAACAGAGAGTGAAGGAACTACAAGGTAGACCATTGATGGTTTGTTTTCTTTCTTATGTAGGAGGCAAAGGCTGGCCAGAAACTGAAAGGTGGTAAGGAACTGAGCAATAGTACAGTGGGGTAAAGTGCTTGCCTTTCACATAACCAACCCAGGGTTCAATCCCAAGTTCCACATATAATCCACTAAGGCTGCCAAAACTGATCCTTAGTACAAAGCCAGGAATAAGCCCTGAGAATCACCAAATGTAGCCCCAAAACTAAACCAACCAATCAAAAAAAAAATTGAAGATGATAGCTTCATCGCCCTCAGAAACCAAACTCCTGTAATGCCATTCCTAGGAAATGATTGTGAGTTTGAGGCCACTCTTCCCAATATATTCTTGAACTCTTACAGAAACTTCTTGGAGACTCTGCTAGCCTCCTTTAACCACACTACATCCATCCTCAAATCTCCTCCACAAATACACTACATTAGAGGTGAGCTTTCTTTGGCTCTAAGACTTCTCCCGAGAAGACATTAACAGAAATTTCCTACCAGGCTGAAGAAGATTCCAGCATGATATTGTTTTTTTCTTTTTTCCTTTGGTTTCTGGCAAATTTCTGGTGTTTTTTTGACAACAAAAATTCCACTTACCCAATTCTGTTTGTTTTTCTAAATAATTTCATTAAGTCATCATGATTTAAAAGTTAAGAGAGTTTCAGGCATACATTATTCTAACACCAATCCTACCACCAGTGTCAACTTTCCTCTGTCAATGTCTCCAGGTTCCTTCTCACTGCCCAGCCTACCTTCTTAACATTCACATTTAAAGACATTACTGTAGTTTGAGTCTTGCATACAATAATGTTCACTCTCTCTCTTTACTCCATCTATGTGTGTGTATATGTGTAAGAATTATCCATATATCTCATTTCTACATCATTGATGTTCCATAGGCCCTAGTGCTCCCCACCCCTTATCTCTAGTACCTCTCTTGGTTTCTTTCCTTTCCTTTCTTTCTCAGTTTATAATCTAGAGCCAAGGCTATTCTAGCTTTTTCTCTTTTGATATCTGTACTTTCTGGTCCTATTATTCCGTAGATACCACTTATATTTATACTTACTTTATTTCACTTATATCACAAATAAGTGAGAGCATTTTGTGTTTGTCCTTCTGCCTTATATTACTTATATCTTCCATTTCTTTCTAAGTTCCAGTAAATTGCATGATTTCATCTTTCCTTGTGGCTGTGCAG
Organism: Suncus etruscus; assembly: GCF_024139225.1. Taxonomy (NCBI): domain Eukaryota; kingdom Metazoa; phylum Chordata; class Mammalia; order Eulipotyphla; family Soricidae; genus Suncus; species Suncus etruscus. The sequence goes on from NC_064852.1 coordinate 29,046,934, forward strand.
CCCCAAAACTAAACCAACCAAACAAAAAAACAATGAAGGTGATAACTTCATTGTCCTCAAAAACCAAACCCCTGTAATCCTGTTCCTGGAAAATGATTATGAGTTTGAGGACACTCTTCCCATGTTCTATTTTGCTTTGGGACCAGGTCTGGCAGTGGCCAGAGATGACTTTTTGCTTGGTGTTTAAGACATCTTCCTGGCAGTCAGTGCTCATGGGACTGTGAAGTGTTGGGCTTGAAACTCCTCTCCCCAACCCCCAAAGCAGGTACTTTAGCCTTTGGAATTATCTCCTGAGTCCAAAATATTTACCTTAAATGGCGATTTTGCAGGTTTACATAAACGAATATTCCTCTGCTGTTAGAAATAAATCTATGTGCCCACAACAGACCTGTGTGATCATTCAGGAGCTGATTTGACACACACCCAAGACTGAATTTCAGCACAAGATTTACTCTCAGTAATTCCCCTTTGCATTGTAGTGAATAATTATAATCCTTCACATATCCCTAATCCAGCAGACATCTTATAAGGAACTGACCAGAAATGATCAATTCTCTTGATTCTACAAAGGAAAGTTTGGCTTTCAAATCTCTTCAGCTCTCTCCTGAATTCCAAATGTCCAGTATCTCAGAAACCCCACCTTATATTTCATTAACATTTCTTTGAATGACATTTACATGTTTTATGACACCCTTTCTGAATCAGGAAGACTTCACTCTCATCCCATTCACCTCTCAAGAGATCTCTAGTCCATATAAAAGTAGTAGATTTGTAGCTTCTCTGCAATGCACATGTATTTATTAGACCCTGACTTGAAGCAAATTCTAATATTTTCTATGATCATTCTTTAGACATATTGGAAATCTGGCAGTCCAAATTGAGAATGTTCTTAGCACATAGAACTTGATATAATCTCTGTTTTATCCAGTCTCTAGCCTATGCATCAAGCTTATATTTGCTCTGGGATAGTCCATACTTGAAAGCCCACATTTCTCAACAGGAAGCTGTTTGCTTCACTGCTTAGATTAATAAACCAATTCTCCTTATTCACCTGAACACTCTGGCTTCTTCCCATTTGGTGGGCATATTACAAAGAGCACTTTGATAAGACTATCTCTTCACTTGAACTGAGTTCTCTGTTCACTGGGGAAAATGGTTGAGTGGGGCCTCCTCAACCAGGCCATTCAGGATGAATTTGTCCTGTCCGGTGTGGAAAATGTCAGCGGCTTCCCTAGAACACATGCTCTAGAACATGTCTAGTCTTTATTTGGGAGGTTAACATATACTGTCGGCATCATTCATTTAAAAAAGTAGTTTACCATTTGATTGTGCCCTGACAATATATAAACATTAACATTTTTTGTTTGCTTGGTTGGCTTTAGTTTGGTTTGGGCTTTGATTTTGGGGAACACACCTAGCTGAACTCAGGTTTTCTCCTGGCTCTGAGCTCAGGTTTCATTCCTGGGGGTTGTCAGGAGACCATATATGATGTAGAAAATTAAACCTACAATGGTTGTGTGCAAGCAAAGTACTTTACCTCTACATCTCTCTGACCAAAATTTACGTGCTCACAAGTCAATGGTATCTCGATAATAAAAACAATAAAGTAAAAATATAAAATATTCACTACTTAAATATAATTGTGCTCTTATATTTTCTGATGTAACATCTTGAGTGCAGGAATTTTGACCTGAAACATTCAAGCTGTCTCTCTAACCTCTTGAATACTATCTGGGCCATAGTAGGACCTCCAAAATTTTTGCTGAACAAATAAATGGTGCTCTTGAGGCAGTGAAGAAAAGGCATCTATCTTTTCTCATCCCTTAACAAACATGTTCTCCAAAAGAGCTGGCACTTTCATCTAATCAGCAATCTTAGCAGCATGTCCATTTTGCCAATACTGGAAAAATATGTCATTGAATTTTAAATGACAGGAATAAATAGTGGCATAAAAAAAAAAGATAAAAAGAACAGTATCCAGCTTGGTTCCACTTCTTAGCCCAAATTTAAAAAAGTAGTTCTTTCTGGTTGGTAAGTTTTTGGGACAGGTTTTTGTTTGCTTTAGTGCATTTATTGTGTTATCCATATTCTCTACAGTGAGCATATCTTAATTTCCTATCACAAATTAAAATATAAATATAAAATTAAAGGTATAACCCAAAGTTTAGCCTAATTGTGTTTTCAGCCTGCACTTTGAGTCTCTTTATGGCCTTTCAGATTGTTGGAAATTTGAAACTCTTAACTGAAATCTGAAAGCAGAAACTCTATCAGAGGAGTATTGAGGAGGAAGAATTTTCAAAGAGCTAATACTAAAAAAAAAAAAAAAAAAAAAAAAAGGCAGCTAATGCTTTAAACCTATTCTAGTGGAGAGAGACAAGAGGAAGTTTTGAAGATCATCAGATAATGACCAATCAGTGACCAGAAAGCTAGTTGTGCCAGTTATAATGCTACAAAGGTCACCCTGACAGATGGGAATGATGTAAACCCAGGAAAGGCAATGAACCAAGAGGGACCCAGAAATGAAAAGACCTCTTAAGAGCGTTAGGGATAGCACAGTGGGTAGAGTTGTTTGCCTCACATGTAGCCGACCCTGGTTTGATCCCCAGCATCCCATATTGTTCCCAGAGCCTGTCAGGAGTGATTTCTGAGTGCAGAGCCAGGAAAACCCCTATCACTGAAGAAAAGAAGAAAAGAAAAAAAGATCTCTTCTTATGGTTCACTAAAAAAGAACACCATCCCATATACATGCAGTGTTAATTTGCTATATTTCAGTGGTTTTCAAAACAGAGAACCACAAATAAAATCAGGAATGAAAGGCTTTTTGTTTTGTTTTTCTTTGCTATTCTCTGTGTCTGTCTCTCTGCCTCTCTGTCTCTGTCTCTGTCTCTCTCTTACACACACACACACACACACACACACACACACCTTAAAAAAACTTAATTATGGTTTCAAAGTCTCCCATCCAGCAGCTCCTCTAGAGTTTGGCAGCTGTTAGGTTTTGGTGTCTGTGTGCCAGTTATTTGTTCAGCCAGCAATGTGTTAGGATAATCACCCACTAAAGGATTTCAACACATTACATTTCCCCAGAAGCCTTTGTCTAACAAGGTAATTTATGGCCTGTTCAGGAATCTCTTCTTTACAAAACAATAAATTCACACTTGCTCTGGACTTCAAAGCTGCCATTATGAGCCTGGTAGCAGAAGGCTGCCTGTGGTTGACAGCCAGATCAACAGATAAGTGAGTTTTTAATGATCTTTTTCAGGCAGCCAGCAAAAAGGGCACAAATTGACAGTCACTGCAACATTTGGCTCTTCTGCTTACAAAAAGTTTGACCCTAAAATGTGGTCTTCTAAACAATGTTAAAACCATTTCCCACCTACCTCTCCCTACCCCCACCCCTACATACACCCCCACGTAGAATATGGATGTGTGGGACTTGGGAGAGGTTGGGAAATAATTTATTCTTCTCTGTGGAACTCAGAGGTCTGTTCCTAGAAATGTGTCTTTGGAACTGGGCCCCTAGTAAGCAAACCAATAGTGTTGTACCTCAATAGTGAGATAGTGTTTTAGTCTACCCAGGCTGCTACAACAAAGGCTCTGAGACTAGAGGGTTTGTAAGCCACAGGCATAAATGTCATCATTTTGGAGACTAGAGATGGTCAAAGGCTGGAAGCTCCCTGCAGCTGACATGCTGGGAACTCAATGCGTCTCTTTCCTCAGGTTGTGATCCCCTTTATGAGGGAATCATCCCTTAAAGGCTCCACCTCTATCATCAACACTATGGAGTGAGGATGTCCATATCCATCTCCATTTCATGGTAGCAATGATATCCAGTGATGGTAATGTCCACAGAACATTGTTCCCCTAAAATATTTATTTGTTTTTATTTGTTTGTGTTCACACCCAGTGATGCTCAGAGCTTGCTTATGGCTTACTCAGGGATTGTGGAATTTGGGGGACCATATTGGTGGTAGATAGAAAATGCAGGTTAGCTGTATGCAAGTTAATTGCCCTACTTTCTATACTATCACTCCTGCACTGAGAATCTGGTTTTTTTTGGAGGGGGGCTACACCCTGTGATACATACAGATTATGCTCCTGGCTATGCATTCAGAAATCACTCGTGGCAGTGCGCAGAGGACCATATGGGATACCAGAAATTAAACCTTGTCAGCTGCATGCAAGGCAAATGTCCTATCTACTGTGCTTTGCTCCAGCCCCAGGAGATCTCTCTTATTGGTGACAAGTACTGCTTTAGATCTTGTTGAAGGGAGCAATGTCCTTGCTGTGCACCTGCTCCTTGAAACTGATGATATGTTCCAAGTCTATATTCATCTTATCCTTCTTCATCACATAGTGGTTCTGCAGCTTGTGGATTCAATAGTCCATGATCACTAGCTTGGAGTGTTCCCACGGGTCCTTTTTAGCCAGTCCAGCTACACTATGTCCATCTCATTGTTTTAAGACTCCATGTTCAGGTAGACAGAAGACTTGGTCATTAGTGTGGGCCTTTTGGCCTTCTAAGCTGACAATGTGCAGTTCACTATGGAACTGAGATACAAGTCCAAATTAGCTGGACCACTCAGTGCATAACTAATAATGCTTCTGTTAATTATGTAATTTTTATTTGGAGACAGATACTATTCTGAACACTTTACATAGTTGACTCACTTGATCTTCAAAAAATTACTCCTTATGTTAGTGCCCATTATTCTTTCTATTTTCAGCTCAAAATAATGAGGCACAGAACACAGCTAAGACAAAGGTCATGGAGTTAGTAAGTGGGAAAACCAAGACTGGAAAACCAAGCCAGGCAAACCAAGTCTGCTGTGCAAGAAACCTGTCTCCATTTTCTTTTTATTTCCTATCTCCATTTTCATTGTAAAGGAGTAATCCATTGGGCCAGAAGAAGCCAATAACTTTTCCTCTCAGATCTCATATATAATTCTGTAGTTTTGATTAGATAAAATGTTTGGTTTTGTTTGTTTTGGTTTTTGGGCTCACACTTGGCATTGCTTAGGGATTACTCCTTCCTCTAAATGCAGGAATTACTCCTGTCTATGTTAGAGGACCATATGGATTGTGGATCAAACCCATGTCAACTGCATGCAAGACAAGCCCCTGTCTACTATCACTCTGGCCCTAGCTGAGATTTTTGTGAGGCTCTGATAGAATATTTTAGAATAGGTCTCATTTTAGCAAGCATAAGTATTTAAAAGTTTTTATTTAAACACTGTGGTTACAGATTATTCATAATAGACTTTTTCCACAGATAAAGTTGTTCATGATTGAGTTATAGTTATTCAATATACAACAAGCTTCACCGGTGTGCATATCCAGCCACCAATGTCCCCAGTTTCCCTCTCATTCTCCCTGATGCCCTATTCCCTCCCACCCACCCTCTCCATAAACTGAGCCACATTCCAGCTGAACTTTTTTTTTTTTTTTTGTCACATTGGCAGTGCTCAGGGACCATATGGGATGCTAGGGATCCTACCCTCTGTGTTGTTGCTCTGGCTCTTGGGCAACATCTGGTGGTGTTCAGGGGTTAATTCTGAATCTATGTTTAAGGAACTTAGGGGATCATGAACCTTACGTAGCTGATTATTAAAGTCATTTTAATATCTTACTAGCTTTTGGTATTTTTCCGTGGAAAGCTAGGAAAACTTTTAGAATCTCAGTTCAACTCTGGGTGAGAGAAATTCAGACTTCAGGGTTTCATAGCTGCCAACTCTGCAGTCTTTGGATAAAGAATATTTGAGGGCCCGGAGAGATAGCACAGCGGCGTTTGCCTTGCAAGCAGCCAATCCAGGACTAAAGGTGGTTGGTTCGAATCCCGGTGTCCCATATGGTCCCCCGTGCCTGCCAGGAGCTATTTCTGAGCAGACAGCCAGGAGTAACCCCTGAGCACCACAGGGTGTGACCCCCAAAAAAAACAAAAACAAAAAAAAAGAATATTTGAGTCCTCCTTGTTCACCCAAACTTTTCGCACCCTATGATCAAAGGCATGTCAATTGTGTGCAAGACAAGCACTCTAATCACTGTACTATCTCTCCAGCTTCTTCGACTTACTGTGTGTTTTTAATAATCTACATATGAAAGAGATCATTCTGTATTTATTTTTAAAAACTGAATTCAATATCTTGAAAGGTGTTGTTTTTTTTTCAAAATTACTGTATTTCATATGCTCATAAATACAAGTGTTTTGAACTCTTGGCCTCTCACATTATCACAGAGCCCACACACACACACCTAGATTTTGGAAATCTTTTTTAGAGCATATCTGGGCAAGGAAACAGTGTAGGAATCAGATAAACATGCTCCAGATTCTGTTTGGATCATATACATGACCATATGGTTTATCTCTGAGGTATACAAATTGAACCCAGGTTTGCTTGGCCAAGTATTACTGGTAATGACCCCTGGTCCCCTGAGCACTGCTTAGCAGGCACAAAATAAATAAATCAATCAAATAACTAAATGACAATAATATGATCAATTAGATTTAATTGGTAATACATTATAAAGGGCTAAGTCTCTGAAATTAGTCTATTTGACAGAGAGAATACCTAATTCAGCCTAAAATTCTACCTCTAGGGAATAGAATTTGAATTTTTATTACAACCCAAATTACAGCTGCTAGCCTCCCAGATGTTTTCTTATATCATATTCTAGTTAAAATGCTAGAGTCTTTCACTATAAAATATTCCTTGTCAATATTTCTTTGTTTTTTTGGGGTGTGTGTGTGAAAAGTCAAGAGTTGCAGCCAGGGTCTCAGAGGTATTAGACATGTGTTCTTCCTCTGGTTGCATGACAAGTCCCCTCCATTTTTTTTTTCTTTCAAATTAAATGCCATCATTAAAAAGCATTCATTGTTTAATTTGACTTTTATGACAGGAATTTAAGCTTATAAAAAGTTCGTGTTCAAACAGCTGACCTCTTTGTTTCTTTGGATTAAAACAGGAACTAGCGTCTGTAAAGTCATAATTAGTAACAGTTAATAATCTCATCAATTAAATATGTGGTGCTAATAAAAGGCATTCATTATTCTCTGCTGAAAAAAAAACATATCTTCTGCCAAATTATGCATGTGTGGGAGTAAGGTGACATTAGATATGATGTTACCAACCTGTGAGAAAGCAAATTTCTATGGGACCAGAGCGATAGCACAGCAGGTAGAGTACTTGCCTTGCATATGGCTGACCTGGGGTTGATCTCCAGCATCCGAGATGGTCCTGCAAGCCTGCCAGGAATGATTTCTGAGTGCAGAGCTAGGAGTAATTCCTGAACATTGTTGGGTATGTCCTCCCCACAAAGAAGCAAATTTTTATTTGATCATATCAGCTCCCTAAAATCTTTGAAATGGATATCCAATCTGCAACTTCTTAAACCAAAGAAAAGATCTTCATTCTCATCCTTAAATCTTTTAAGGAAGTAAAATAAAGCTGGCTGATTCCTGGAACTTCATCTGACTGCTTTGTGAATTTTTCTGTTATTACCCTGCAACCCTCAGACCTGCTAGGCCATAGGGGCTGCAGGAGCCGGGCCGAGCCAAGAAAGGCCTCACTATCCTTCTACCAACACATATGAACTGTCTTTTTATATGGTACCGCATTGTTGTTTTAATTTGCATCTCCCTGATGATTAGTGATGTGGAACATTTTGTGTGTGTGTGTGTGTGTGTGTGTGTGTGTGTGTGTGTGTGTGTGTGTGTGTGTGTGTCTTTTGGCCATTTGTATTTCTTCTTTGAGAAAGTGTCTGTTTATTTCTTCTCCCCATTTTTTGATGAGATTAGGTTTTTTCTCTTGTTAAATCTGTCAATATCTTGTACATCTTCGATATTAGCTCCTCATCTGGTGGGTATTGGGTGAATAGTTTCTTCCATTTTGTGGGTGGCTTTTGTATCCTAGTCACTGTTTCCTTTGAGGTGCAGAAGCTTCTTAGCTTAATATAGTTCCATTTGTTTATCTCTGCTTCCACTTGTTTGAAGAGTGATGTTTCCTCCTTGCAGATGCCTTTAGTCCCAATGTCATGGAGTGTCTTACCTACATGTTGTTCTATAAACCTTATGGTTTGGGATCTGATAAGATATCAAGGACATCCAGATAGGAGAGGAAAAAGTCAAGCGCTCGTTGCTTGAAAGTTAACATGATACTTTATTTAGAAAACCATAAAGACTTTACCAAAATGCTTCTAGATTCATATAGCAAAGTGGCAGTCTATGGAATCAATATACAAAAATTAATGGCCTTCTTAGACACCAATAATGATAGAGAAAAAAATTGACATTAAATAAGCAATCCCATTTACATTAGTGTCACACAACTCGGGTACTTTGGAATCAATTTAACTAAAGAGGTGAAGGACCTATATAAAGAAAACTACAAAACACTGCTTCAAGAAATAAGAGGACACAAAGAAATGGAGACACATATCCTGCTCGTGGATTGGGAGAATTAACATCATTACAATGGCAATACTCCCCCAAAGCATTTGTACAGATTTAATGCAATTCCTCTAAGGATACCCATGATATTCTTCAAAGAAGTAGATCAAACACTCCTGAAATTCATTTAAAACAATAAACACCCATGAATAGCTAGAGCAACCCTTACAAAAAAGGAATATAGGAGGCATCACTTTCACCAACTTTAAATTGTATTACACATTTATAGTCATTAAAACAGCATGGTATTGGAATAAAGACAAATCCTCAGATCAATGGAATAGATAATGTTCCCCAGACATACAATCAATAATCTTTGATAAATGGGCAATAAAAGCAAAATGGACCAAAGAAAGCCTCTTCAACAAGTGGTGTTGGGAGAACTGGTCAGTCACATGCAAAAAACAAACTCAGACCTCCATCTAATACCATGCACAAAGGTCAAATCCAAATAATAATTTACTTTTTAAAACCATTTTTTATTGAAGTCAAGTTTTACAGTATTGCTCATCATAATTTTTGTGGATAAATCATGCCAACACCTGATATATTATATTTACTTTCCAAGGAGAACTTCATTTCCAGGAGAACCAAGCCATTCTTGTTAAGGATAATTTAAAGAAGTGGAAGTAAATGAGAACTTGCTGTGAGATAAAGCCACATAAAGACATTTTAAAGGTTGTACAAAATATCTAGATGCTTGTAATCCCCAAATTTATAGTGCTAGCCCGCCCTATTCCTCAATTTAAACTGAAATATCTGATATATCTTGGTCATTCTTGATTTTTTTTTAATTTTATTTTTAGCAAGCTCTAATTCCTTCCTCTAAAGCTACTCCCTCTGCCTTTAATTCATTTTTATTAGTAGCAACTTTACTCTTGGAATTGTTCAAGACAAAAATCATGGACTATACTTACAAATTGTCTCACATTCTTCATCTGCTTCATCAACAAATTCTATCCTCTCTCCTAAATTTGACCCTGTCACTAATCTCCTGTGCCTTTCTTTAACCTCTCAAGACATCAAGAATTATACTTTTAGATCAATAGCCATGATTTTGTCTATTTATAACTTTCTCATACTTCCCCACTCTCCTCAGACCAACAGCCTTCCCATGGCTACCAGGACCCACTGCTTACCCTACTGTCCTGTCTCCTCTACCTCCAATGTGATTTTCCCTGGATTACCCTCAATCAACTGCTCAATGTCTTGAAGTTTTTATTTGAATTAAGTAAAATGTAATTAATAAATTAATTATTAAGGGTCTGGAGAGATAGCACAGGGGTAAGGTGTTTGCCTTGTATGCAGAAGGATGGTGGTTTGAATCTTGGCATCCCATATGGTCCCCTGAGCCTGATGGGGGCAATTTCTGAGTGTAGAGCCAGAAATAGCCCCTGAGCACTGCCAGGTATGACCCAAAACCCAAAATTAATTAATTAATTATTAATTCTTTGTGAGGTCTTCCCCCACTTCAGGACCTAAATTTCCAATTCCCTCTGTCCCATTTTACACTTCACACTCCTGACCCTGTTGCACTATTTATTTCTCTTCTTAACACTTATCACAGTCAGAGCTGAAAGATGAAATGCATAACAACTTTATACAAGAGGTTGTAAAAGAGGTTGTAAAAGATCCTCAAACAAACAATCAGACATTGGAAAAAGTTTTCAAAGTATGTGAACACATGAAAATAGAAATCTGATAAATTCAACAGAAAAGATATAAGAATCATTGGAGTCCCAGAAACACAGGAAGAAAACCCTGATGAAGTATTAACAATCAAGGACATCATTGCAGAGAAACTCCCAGAGCTAAAGACTGCATGCAACCAAATCCTATATACCCAAAGAGTACCATCCAAAAGGGATCCAAAGAAAAGCAACCAAGACATATCCTAGTCACAATGACGAATCACACAGATAGGGATAGAATAGTGAAAGCTACAAGATAAAAATTGAAAATTAGATTCAAAGGAGCATCCTTAATATTTACTGCAAGCTTGTCACAAGAAATCCTCAATGCCCAAAGACAGTGGTGGGATATAGTGACAAAACTCAACTAAATTCATGCATCTCCAAGAGTACTTCACCCAAAGCAGACCTACATTCAGGTTTGAAGGAAGGATTCTCAGCTTCACAGATAAACTTAGAAACTTTACAGAGAGAACACAAGACATCAAACTCTTAGTAAAAGATGGCACTAAATCCCATGACAATCATCTATCTCAACGTCAGTGGATTAGATGCATCAGTTAAGAGACACATAGTGGCAAAATGGATCAGAAGCTGAATTCATTTTGCTGCCTACAAAAAACACATTTGAATAGTGAGAAAGAACACAGACTCAAACCCGAAGGTTGGAGAGAAATCATTTAAGGAAACAATTCCCTTAAAATGGCTAGAGTTGGTCTGTGATGACCAATAACCACCAACTTTCATTTGAGTCTCATGTCTGTGAGATCACCCCCATGTACCTCTCTGAGACCTAAAAAAAATGGCTAGAGTGGCTGTAATAATTTCAGATAACACAGACTTTAGACTTAAAAAAAAGTTTTAAGGGACAAAGATTGACATTTCATAATAATTATGGGATTGTACAACAGGAAGAAATCACACTCCTAAACATATACACACCCAATGAAGGACCAGAAAAATATTTAAAATAACTCCTGACAAAGTTGATAGAAGATAGCAATAAGAAAACAATAAATTGGGGCCGGAGAGATAGCATGGAGGTAAGGCGCTTGCCTCTCATGCAGAAGGTCGGTGGTTCAAATCCCGGCATCCTATATGGTCCCCCGAGCCTGCCAGGAGCGATTTCTGAGCATAGAGCCAGGTGTGACCCAAAAACAAAAACAAAAACAAGAAAACAATAAATTGAGAGACTTTTACACTGCTTTTTCATCCCTGATAGGTCAACCAGGCTGAAATCTAGCAAGAAAATACTAGCACTGAAAGGAACAATGCAAGAAATTGGCCTAGTAGATATACATATAAATATGCATATATATATATTGTTCTCCATCCCAGAAAACAGATACACATTCTTCTCCAATGCACATGGGACATTCTCCAAAATAGACCACATGCTAGCCCATAAAACATACCTACATAAAATAAAGATGACAGAAATTGTACAGACTACCTTCTCAGATCATAATGCAGACACAGGGAAAAAAGTTTAATACCTGAAAAATAAACAACTCATTATTGTATAGCCAGTGGGTCAGAGATTAAATCAAAGAGGAAATCAAAAGATTCCTGGAAACAAAAAAGAATGAAGACAATTTATCAGAATCTGTGGGGCACAGATAATGCAGTACTAAAAGGAAACTGAATAGCTTTTCAAGCATTTATTAGGAAGGAAGAAGGGGCCTATATAAATAACTTAATGGCACAATGTGGGTATCCCCTCCTCCAACTTATTGTTTATCCACCTAATCAGAACAACCCACACCTGAAATGGGTGGGTAGAGGAATCTGCCTGGGGGGATAGAGGGGATAAAAAGAGAGAGTCAGCAAAGAGTGTTAGTCAGCAAGGAAAATTGGAGAGCAGCTGAAGGTGGGTCAGTCAGCAAGGAAGCCTTAAGAGCAGCTAAAAGGGAGACAGAGGGTTGAAGGTTCTTGTATGCAAGACCTAGGTTTAATTCCAGGCACCACATGGCCTGCTTTTGAGCAATGACTCTGGAGCATTATTCCAGGATTAGCCCCTGATCACCACTTAGTATGGGCCCCAAATAAATAAACAAATTTTCTTCCACAGGAAACCGAATGTGCTGTCTGCCTTATTCATAGCAAAAATACCTCTTTCACACAGAGGAAAGCAGTATACCTGTTGTTGAAAACACAGTGCCCTGGAGCAAACTAAGTCTTCAAGTGTCCTCCTGGAGAAATGGAACACTCACAGACTCAATTTCCCCTGATTGGCCATTTTGAAAGAAGAAGATAAATCTGTGCTACCAGTTGACATAATTGCCAAAGAGCCAATGTTGTCCCCTGAAGATTGGTCTGTAAATGTTATGATTGGTTGCTGTCTTCCACAATTACTACCTGCTTCTGAAGCTGATGAACAATTTCTGACACTGAGGAGTTTTGTAGTCAACAAAATGCCACCTTACTACCAGCCTTGCTCTTCCTCTCATGACCTCTTTATCTCTGTTTCCTATAGTAACTTGTAAATTCCAGTGACTCATACCTCTTTGTTCCAGACACTTAACTTTCAGATCTGTATTTTCCACCCTTCAGTGCACAATTTGTTTTATATTCAGTTGCATCTCCCTTTCATCATCCTTGAATTCTACTGCTGGGAAAAGCCTCTCTACCATTAGCCAGTCCTAAACACCTTTGTCTTTCCATTTCACAGACTCAGGAATCTGAGTCTCAAACACTCTGCTTTTGAAGGTAGATAATTTGAAGTATTCCCATGTCCCTTTGCATAAAAGGCATTTGTATTGGTGTCCTGCAGCTAAAACTTCTCTCTGCCTCCTGCTGAGATAGCCAAAGGACTGGTTGGCTTCAAGCCCTTGGTCCCAGAGATGGTGGCATTTTAGTGGCAAGATTCCCAATCCCTCTTGAGGATGACAGGGTTGGAAATAAAAAGCCCTGGGTCATGAAAGGGAGTGAAGTGGGGTCATGGAAGGAATCCTATGGGATAATAGTGGCTTCTCTTGGTCTATTCTTAAAATTGCTTCACCTCCAGCTTACCTAGGAGACCTAAGATTCCACCAAGTTCCAGATTATCTGGATTCAAAATCTCTTTATATAACATTAATATATTATATATTATCTGTAAATATAAATTATGTATATATACATAGTTTTGGGGTCATACTCAAGCAAGGATTAACCATATCCTGCAATGCTCAGGGATTATTCCTGACTCTGCATTCAGAACTAATTATTCCTGGTTTTGTGTCCAGGAATCACTTCTGGTAGGGTTTAGAGAACTCTCTGAACTACCAGGGATTGAACTGATCTCAGCTACATGCTAGGCAAATGCCTTATTCCCCACCCCACCCCATCCCCAAACTATCCTAGTTGGCTCACCATGGGGAGAAGTGTTATTAACTTTTTAGGTAAACTTGGAGGGAGGAGGGCATTTTATTTCTCCCCTCCTCCATGAATCAACAAGAAAAAAAGCCTCAAAGCAGGTTTGCTGGCTATTTGACCTTAACTCTGGCTGTGTTGTACAGTTTGTGGCTCATCCTATCCAATGATTGACTCCCCTTTTATAGAGAAAAAGAGACACTTATAATAGTAACTAACACTCATAAAACCTAATGAGCCAACACATAAGTAGAATCAAAAGTTGTGAAAAAATAAATATCTGATAGGATTCATTATTGGTTGGTTCCCCAGACTTTAATATCAAACACAAGAGTTTCTTTCAATGGATTTACCTCTTAGATCCAAGCTTCCCATTTGGGAGATTTTTATTAAGGACATTTCAGAGAGAAAATCAAATTGCACCCTAAGTGTGATATTGCACAGGGTGTCTCCACTGTTGCCCCCCTTTTTCTATTGTAAATTACTTCATATGGGCTTAGGGTAGAAGGTGTAGCCATTTCAATCTTCAAATGTCTTAATGTCTTTGTTTGTATGTGTTTACATATATAAAAATGTATATATACTACTTTCCAATACCAGATTGGCAAATCTCCAGTCAACCTAAAATTATTCTGTGTGCCACTTTGGGCATTTTAAAAGATAATTTAAAATGTCAGAGTTACTTTTAAAAAAAATAAAAGACCAGAGATTTGAAAGTGTGCCAACTTGAAAAAAAAGGAAAGCAATTAGATTGTTGTAGCTACAAATCTCAAGCACTAAAATGACATGATTTTAATACGTATCATGTCAGCATACTTAGTTATGCATGGCCTAATTTTAAAAAATAACTCATTTCTACATAGGTCTACATAAAAATATTTCCAATAGAAATTTCCCATCTAATAGAAAGTATCAATCAAGTAGCGTCAAATCTTTGGGGATTGCTTAGAAAGCCAAGTAATTTAAAAAATAATTGCATAACTAATATTCAAAATAACCCTGTACCTTTGTTAACTTACCTCCTACCTCAACTATACTAATTCTTTGTAAGTGTTTTCTTGTAAAATAGAATAAGAGGTACTGTCTAAGTGATTTATAAGTCAACTGCAGTCAAGAAATGACAAAGTAAGGGCACTAATTTAGCAGATTCAAATCAGGCATAAACACACACGATATGTTAGTAATTTCAATCAAAGATGATTTGTATTTTCTTAATCTCACATGTTGAATATATTATGAAATGCTTCAGGTTGCAACAATAGTTTTCTTTCTATTAGATGATGGTTGATTCTTCCCACAAAGAATAGTTTTCTCATAATTTGATGGAGAGAGGGAGGTGGAACAAAGAAAATTCATATTTTCCTCTATGTCTGTTTTACTCTTATAAAATTCTTCTTCCTGGTTGAAAAACAATGAAAAGGAGTTCTAAAGTAATGCACTAATTCAGAAAATTAAAATGAAATACCAGTGTGTGTGTGTGTGTGTGTGTGTGTGTGTGTGTGTGTGTGTGTGTGTGTTTAACTGCTGATCTTTCAAAGGATTGAGGTAGGTTAGTATAATTTTCTGGCTTCCCAGAGCAGGAACTCCAGCTCACCAAAGAACCCCCAAGAGCACACACACTTCTCCCCATCCCACCCCTCTTCCAACCCAACCAGCTGGGGGTGTGTCCTAAATACTAGAAAGTCACAGATCACTGGTGATAGACCCACTTCTTCAAAGGGCAGCCTGGGGAGTGCTGAGCTAAGAGGGAGGAGAGGGGCTTAAAGTGATTTAAGACCCCCCTAGGAGAGGGGTTTGGGCACCTGGGCCTTTATGCTAAAACAAGGATCTGGCAAGATGCAAGAGACATTGAAATGTACGAAGGGTGATTAGGATGGTTCAATCTTCCTTGGATTAGTTGGGCATTTGATATAAATAAGTAAACACTAAATCATCTCCACCAGAGCCCAAAACATCTCTTTCCTCTTTCACTCTCTCTTTTTTTTTCTTCAAAGTGTGAAAGGGCCTAGAGATTAGAGAAAGAGGTCTTGTGTATTCAAAGTGCTAATTCAGAACTTCTTTCTCTAATGCACTCATGAAACATTTTAATTGTCTGACTTTGCATTCAAAAGCCTTGTTTGCAACTCCTAATTGCAGGCTGCTTTGAACAAATAATTGAAATGCATGACTTGTGGGGCCTGCTTAAACAATTATAATGTGCTTTGCCGCTAGGTGCCGGTCCCCCTCCCCCTCTCCCTCCACCCCTGTCCCTTTTTGCATAATGACAAGCAGCCAGCTTGATATTTGCAGCCAAGTTAAAACCTTACTAATTTGCAGCGCTGCAGTCTGGGGCTGAGGCAGTGGCCGTACCTGCATTAGTGCTTGCAAAGCAAAAATGGCTCTAATAGTTCAACTGAATGTTAAGAAGACCTTTTCATTTTCTGCTGAGAGAATCCCACTGGGGTTTTGTTTTCAAAACACAAATCTTTCATGCGCCTGTTAGTTTTGCATCTACACACAATATATGGAGCTATTTTCCTGAAAATTTCCCCCAACCTGATTTCGCACAGCCCTCACTAAAGGCGTCCCTTTCTTTTCACAGGGCTCAAGCTTAAGCGAAACAAAAGTGTCCAGATCCCAGGAATGCCCCCAAGGACCACACACAGGGCTCTGTTGAAAGGGAGCTTGGACTCTGTTTAGAATCTAGAACACAGGCCAGACTTGTCTTCTTGTTGGGATGCACAGGCTCAAGGAAACTAAGATTCAGGCTTTGAACACTGAAAACGTTTTTCTGTTTCTGTTAAAAATGTGGCAAAATGTGCATAACATTCATTAATTTACCACGCTTAACTCGTTGTGTATCCTATTTAATGGCCTTAAATACATTGATATACCAAAATGCTTTATTCACAGATCCTTCATCTAGCAAAACTGAAACTTTCGGTTTTAATGACTGTAAAACTCGCAGCCATTAATCACAAATTCCCATCTCCCTTCCTGTCCAGTCTCCTTCCTACTTTCTTACAACTCGAGATTGAGTGTTTTTTTTTAATATTTTACTTTATTGAAATAATTGTGATCTACAGAGTCCTTCATAGTTGAATTTTAGATATAACAATAAATTTTAGATATAACATTCCCACCACAGTGTCAACGTCCCTCTCTACCAATGATGCCAGAGTGCATCCAATACCATCCTTTGCCCTCTGGCCTGCCAGTATAACAGGCCCATTTAAGTTTAGATTGGTAAAATTTGGGTCTCTTGATACTATTGTCATACTTTGGCTTGGTTCTGTCCTTATTTTTCCCACTAATGCATCTGAGACTACTTGGCCCCTGGTCCCCAGCATTTCTTTATTCCTTTCTTCTTAGTTTTTTTTTTTTTTTTTTTTTTTAGAATAACACAGAAATATATGGTAAAACAAAGTAATCCGTGTCCCAAGGTTCTATGAAAAAGGTGGGTGTCCTTATTTAAAGGATAAGAAATAAAAATATAAAAGAAAATTTATTTTTCTTTTTTTAAAAAAGGTGTATGTGGTAGTTGTTGTTTGTTTTGTTGTTTTACATAGGCATAACAAAAGATGGGGAAAACAGAAAGGAAAAACCTTTGGCCTAAAAACAAGGAGACTCTACCCCTATAGCATCCTGCCATAAGACAAACTATAGATTCCAGCATACTAAGTTGTCTAACCCCAAAGTTTTTCTTCGTGGTCCCAGTGAAAGTTCTTTTCTGAGATTAAGTGCTTTTTAAAAGACTCCAAGTTAACATATTTTAGGATGAGAAGGCCAAGCATCATATTCTCTAAGAACTAGACATGCTTTTATTGAAATGATCTATTTTAGTGACAGGCACATTATTTGATTTGTTTCTTTTTAGAGTTTGGGAGGAGATTGTGTTAAGCTGGTTAGAAATAGATTTTTTGTTGTTGTTGTTGCTGTTTGTCTGGGACCACACTTAGCTGTGCTCAGAGGTTACTCCTGGCTCTGCACTCAGGAATCATTCCTAAAGGTACTGGGGGTAGGGTGGGGTTCTATATGGGATGCAGAGGATCAAACCCGATTCAGCTACTTGCATGACAAGCAGCCAGGCTGCTGTACTATAGCTCCAGACACCAAAATAGTAGATTTTAAAACTCACTATTTTGAGATTTCAATGCCGCCTCTAAAAATAGCCACAGATAGGGCCAGAGCTGTGGCACAAGCGGTAAGGCATCTGCCTTGCCCATGCTAGCCTAGGACGTACAGCAGTTCTATCCCCCAGCATCCCATATGGTCCCCCAAACCAGGAGCAATTTCTGAGCACATAACCAGAAGTAACCCCTGAGCGTCACCGGGTGTGGCCCAAAAACCAAAAAATAAAAAATAAAAAAATAGCCACAGATGACTTGGTCCTTCCGAGGTAGCTGGCTGATGCTCAGTGTTCTTAGAGGATGATTTCAGGGCAGAGATACTGTAGTGGTCCAGGTACTGTGCTTTATGTATATATATTCTAAGTGTTCACTGTGACCCAGGAGATAAGTATTGTCTCCCTTTTATCCTTTGGGAGATGAAGTGAAACTCGGGAAAGTTGTAAATTGACCTAAGTCACACAGTGATGGGGGTGGGTGGTCCCTGAGATTCAGGCACAGTCAATGGGACTCAAACAGTCTTTTAAATCAGACAGAGCAGCACCTCAGGAAGGACCCACAGGAGGTGGCACTTCAAAACTGCTGACAGTTTGGCAAGGGAGTGGGATTAACACCAGTTTGTCCCTAGGGCAGGTGTCACACTCAAAAGAAGGGGAATCCTTTGCCATTGTTATGAATTCAGCTGCTTCCCTGCTGCCTGCACTATGTTGTACTCAGCAGGTGGAATTGGGACTCTCTTTAAGAATTCCTGGCCCAGTGTTTCTTGGTCAGAATCTCTAGAGAGGAGCCCAAAGAATACTTTCATCACCCACATTTGGGCTAAGCAAGAATTCATCCCAGGAACAATAGCTGGTTTTTATTGAGTGATGACCATACATCTCTATGTTTGCAAGTTCTCTTGCAAACACAGGCTGCCTTGATCTCAAGTTTACATATTTAACACTACTCCAGGCAAGTTCTCCAAATTCAAATACAAGTAAAGGTGTAGAGACCTATTTGACCCCCATACTTTCTGTGGTATAATCACTAGGCTATCCTGTCCCAAACAAGAAATTCTATCAATAATGAATGGATCAGGCCATTTTCAGTACAGATCTAGATCTTCTACTGTTGTTTTAGGTGGAGAATGTAGTCTCTCTAGGAGCCCATTAGCTATGGTGACTTTCAAACAAAAAATAAAGGGAGGGAGGGAGTGGGAAGAAACAAGGGTAAAGCACTTGCCATGCATTCAGCTAACCTGGATTGTAACCCTGGCATCCATTAATGGTCCTCCAAGCACCATCAGGAGTGATCTCAGAACATAAATCCAGAAGTAAAATTTGAGCACTGCCCAGGTTGTGACCCAGCAACAAATACCAACAAAAATAGAGCCTTGATCTGAGTCAAGAAAACTGCGGTTCTATTGTGTGATATTTATTAATTATATGATCTTATTGTGTGGAGAATTATTTAGCTTGTCTGTGCTCAGTTTTCTCACCTGTAGAATGGCACAAATAGCAGTACTTACATTGAAGCAATTTTTGAAATGGTTATGTAAGTTTAAAACAGGAAATTTACTTATTTTTATGATAAATACATATGATTTATTTGCCTTTGCATCCAGTATTTCAGTGTTTATAAGACACTTTTATATGAGCTCTGTTGGTCTCAAAATCATAACATGAGGGAGATGAGGCAGGTAGATTTGTCCCTGGGAACTATCAAACTTAACAAAATTTACACTTTACAAAATTTGCACTTCAATTTTTTGAGCCACCTGTCTGGTCCCCATTTTTTAGATGAGGAAACAGACTAAAGGAGGTAGTAATGTGACCTTGTCCAGGTGCTCCAACTACCAGGAGTGTTGGGACTAGCTGCTCTGTAGCCTCAAACTCATCGACATTCTTCACTCAGCTATGAAAACATCACTAAAAAGAATGATGAGATTGGCTGGAGACATAAGTACAGTCTCTCTTTGAAGGCAGAATCTCTGCCCTTCCCCGCCACCCCAAATTCTTTAGATCCACCAGTCTTCTGGTGGGCTAGGCCATCCCCACTGCAACTCATCTGAGCCAGTAAAGCAGCACCTGTTTGGAAGTCTTGCTCCTCTGTAGCCATGCAGGACCCAGTGTCAACACTGTTATCCCACCCCCATTTCTTCTGCAAAACCTTACCTACAAGAAAGACCTGTCCATTTCTGGGCGGGGTCTTTGGTAGGTAACAAAAAGGTTTGGCCTCAGGGGCAAGGGGGATTTGCATGAATGAAGGATGGAGAAGGGCAGGAGGAGAGATGGCTGAAAGAAGCTAAGACGCAGGGCAAGCTGAAGATAGCATGTGCTTAAATAGGTTATGATATAGGCCACACATGTTGGCCAGGGCTGAATAAAGATGATATCTCTGGAAGCCTGACTGCATGTGAGTTTTCTATCCACCGCTATCCCGAACTTGCAGACCACGGGCTGAAGGGAGTTGGATACACGTGGTCCTGGGCTGGAGGAGAAAGGCCCCTTCATCAGCCTCCATCACCATCCACCCCCATCCAAGCCCATCCAAAGGGCTTTAATGCAAC
This sequence comes from Suncus etruscus, assembly GCF_024139225.1. Lineage (NCBI taxonomy): Eukaryota > Metazoa > Chordata > Mammalia > Eulipotyphla > Soricidae > Suncus > Suncus etruscus. Next base: position 29,067,079 of record NC_064852.1, read on the forward strand.
AAACTGGTGCCTGAACTCCAGAATCAATCTGGACTCAAGTTACAGGTACCTTATTTCCTTCTAGGTGAGTGTATCTAGTATCTGCAGAGACAAGTTTTTTGTTTTTCTAGTTTTCATCTTTCGTTTTAAAAAGAGAAGGACTTTTTGGTTGGCATTAATGCTAGTTGTGGTGCTCATACTCTCAAGCTGGCAGTGCCCATTTGATAGGACAGACTTAGCCATCAAGGCACTGGGAGTTAGAAGACAGAAATCAGTACCCTGTGCCTGCTCTTGGCATGTGGACTGGTGCCTGAGACTGAGCACAGCTTTAATCTGCAAGGCTCTACCATTGAACCACTTCCCCAGTCCCTCTTCTCAGTACATTTGAATCTTAACACATCTTTCAGCTATATCCGGTTGTTCATGGCATTACATGGCTTCCTTAGATAAGGACCTCTGGCAGTGCTGGGAATTATCAGTGGACATTATTTTATTCTGGAGCCTGGTGGCAGAGTTGAGCTGTTTTTATGGTAGCAGAGGACAGGGGCTGCTGCTGCTAGAATCTCCTATGGTGAGTGGGTATAGAAAGGCTCCTCTCACCTGAGAAGAGTTAGCTGCTGTAGTTTATGCAAAGGAAAACTTTCCCCCTCTTTTCTGAGAATGCCACAGAGGTATCATCTCAAACTGGACAATCTGGGAAGTATCAACAACCATTACTTTCTTCTCCTAATCACTAATTTAAGTTGAGAGGTAAGTAAGTATCCAAAATATTCTTTTGTTTGTTTGTTTTTTGAGCCACACCTGGTGATGCTCAAGGGTTACTCCTAGCTATGTGCTCAGAAATCACTCCTGGCTTGGGGGACCATATGGGATGCCGGGGATTGAACCTAGGTCTGTCCTAGTTCAGTCACGTGCAGGGCAATTACTCTACTGCTGTGCTATTGCTCTAGCTCCCAAAATATTTTTGGGAAGTAATAAAAGGTTTTATTTTGAAATTATGAGGAAGGGGAGGGAGAGGAGTAGAAAAAGAGAGAGTAATGTGATCAATGTGCTCAAGAAAGAATATGGACTTCTTCAAAGGCAGAGAGTGTGTCCCAGTACACATCCCAGTGGGAAAGTAAGAAACTATGAAAATACACATTCCAAGAGGGGAGTGACCTGAAGGTATGTATTTAGAGCACCCTAGTCCTTTGAGCAATTTTACTGGCTAGTAAAATTATATATCACTAGTAAATTCTATATATTGAATAGGAGTTAATGTAGAAGACAAAATAAAATCAGAAAATAACCATAATGCAAACTCTAGAGAAGTTCTAGAGTCAGGCACAGATCCTTGAGAATAATTAGGAGGGAAAAGATAGAAAATGATTTGCATTCACATGATATCAAAGCACTGCTTCCCCAAGAGATACCCAACTGGTCATACGGTGAAAACATATGGGATTCAGTATGCTTCATTTTAGCATTGCAAAGTGAAGTCCATGATTGAGAACCTCTTGGTGAGATGCAATTTGAAGCACATAAGATATTGTTTTCAAAACTAGAGGGCATTGGGCTGGAGCAATAGCACAGCAGTAGGGCATTTGCCTTGCAAGTGACTGACCCAGGACTGACTTGGTTCAATCCCTGGTGTCCCATATGGTCCTCCAAGCCAGGTGCTATTCTGAGCGCATAGCCAGGAGTAACCCCTGATCATCACCAGGTGTGCTCTCCTCACCAAAAAACAAGAAACAGAAAAAAACCTAGAAGGAATTATTCTAAGCAAAGTCAATCATACACAGTGAGGGAGCAACAAATAATCAAAAGCAACAGAATTGGGGAGTTAGCAGAATTGAGCATACCTGGGGGATAGGAAAGAAATGGAAAAGGGTTTTTGTGATATTGGTAACGGAAAGCAGGTGTTCTGGTGGTTGGTGTGCTATTGGAAGAATGTTTACATAAAACTATCATTTATGTATGATGGTACCTCAATAAAGATAAGTAAAAATTATTTCCATCAAATATATTTCAATTCTGAGAGCAAAGCTTAAAAGGCCTCATCACAAGAAAAATATATGACTAGGCTTCACCATCTATTTTAACTAAATTTATCATGCAATAATTTTGCAGTGCATACAATTATCAAATCGTTGTATTTCTTACCTTAAACTGGCCTAATGTTATAGCTCAATCATATGGCAATTAAAATATATATCTTTCCCAAAGCTCATTACACTCCAATTTTCAGAACATAAGATAAAATGACAACATAGGAAAAAGAATAAAGCAGGTGGTTTGTGAATGTTATACAGTCTAAATACAGCAAGATTCATATCCTTAATAAATCAATGCCTTGAGAGTAGAAAGGGAAATAAGATGTATTGTGGACCACACAGTAATCCACTAAAAGTAGAGTTAAGAAATTGTATTATTTTCTTAGTAGCAGATTTCTCTCTAGAATAGAGAAATAGGCTGTACTGGGTGTTCAAATTGTGTTTGTTAAATGAAAGAATGAAAGGTGAGTGAATTCAACAGATGAGCTCTAAGAGATTCAGCTGGTAATTGCTGTGCTCAGAGGCAGGCAGACAGTCCCCTAAAGGGCCTGGATTAAAACTTAATCTCTCTATTCCTAGCCCAATGCTTGCTCCACAATCTTCTCTCTATTTTTGCTTCTTTGTGTATAAGTTTGTTCTTGATTTAAAAAATCTTAAAGAGACATTAAAACCAAACCAAGGAGTGATCCCTGGTTGGGATAAATCAATTGTGAAGGATGTTTTGAGGGTACTAGAGACATCAACTCGGGCCTGGCTATTGAGATAGCTGTGTCAAATGAAGAAACAGTATTGAGGCTACAATGGATAGGATGTTCTAAGTTGTTCTTATACCCTAAAATCTAAAAAAAAAAAGTTATGTTTCATTGGACACTTTCTTTCAACTACTTCAGTATATAAATTCAGATTAAATATTTACTCTCTCACCAGAGCTGAGGGGAGATTTTGGAGCAATTTGTTCATTTCTCTTTCATCCCAGACATGGAGTCCTATGCTTCAGTTTTTTCCTTGAAGGGCAAGAATGGCTTCAGAAGTGAAAAGGTGGGCTATCTGGGCTGTGGGTGAGCCTCAAATATTACAAAGCTCTGGTTCTGTTCCTGTTTGAACTTAGATGTGAATCTTGTAAAGATGTTTAGTATTTCTCCTCCTTCTTTTTTTTTTTTTTTTTTTTTGGTTTTTGGGCCACACCCATTTGACGCTCAGGGGTTACTCCTGGCTATGTGCTCAGAAATCGCCCCTGGCTTGGGGGGACCATATGGGACGCCGGGGGATCGAACCGCGGTCCGTTCCTTGGCTAGCGCTTGTAAGGCAGACACCTTACCTCTAGCGCCACCTTCCCGGCCCCTTCTCCTCCTTCTTAATTGTTCATCCCTCTTACCTCTTTCGGAATAAAAGGCAAAAATAGAAAATATTTGAAAAGCATTTTGTTTTAGATTTCAAGAGCAAAACATAAATTGTATTTTAAAAAACTATGTAACAGAAAGGCAAATCTGCTTTTACCAAAAACAAAAAAACAAACAAACAACAGTCACCTAAGAATTTGAAACTCTGGGGAAATACATTGAAATACACAAATATAAAAAAAAAAAGAAATACACAAATATTTTCCTCTTTGTAAAGTATGACATGTTTCACAACTGTTCATAATATTTAATGTTTAATACAAATGAATAAATTTTCAGATTTTTTGTGAGTAATTTTTATTACAAAGAGTCTGCTCTTGAAAAGAGTAAAGTTCCAGTATAAGTAATTCTGTAATGTATTTATGGCATTACAGAAAATGGATATTTCCTATCCTACTCTTTCTTCTCTTTGGGGTGTTTGAATAGATAGATAGACAGAAAGACAGACAGACAGACAGACAGACAGATAGATATCCAAACAAGTAAAATTTTGCCCTGAATTTTTCATATTTCACTGTTCCTATTGATGTGAGCAATTTTATCTAGTATGACTGATATCAATGAAAATTTTTTTCAAGTAGAAACTTTGATTCAGTTCCAAATAGTAGACATGTCTGACTCAAGTATTTTTAAATCCTGTGCACTGGCACAGTGATTTCCAATAAATCACTCAGAAATCACTGAAGTGACCAGAAAGCATATATATACATGTGTGCTTTCAGCAGTGTGCAGAAAATATAATTCTTCCCAATGTTCCATTAAGAAAAACTGAACAGGGAGAATGAGCACATGAGTAGAGTAAATTCTATGCTATAACATTGTTTAACTTTCTGCTGCTGATAAATCTGAGAAGCAAATGACCTTCAGTTAAAGGACTTTTGTGGGGTTTTTGTTTGGTTGGTTTTGGTTTTGGTTTTTTGGGCCACACCTGGTGAAACTACGGGTTACTACTCCTGGCTATGCACTCAGAAATGACTCCTGGCTTGGGGGACCCTATGGGACAAGGGGGGATCTAACTGCAGTCCATCCTACGTCATCTGTTTGCAAGGCAAACACCCTACTGCTATTTTTGTGTTTTACTGAATAACAATTCTAAGACACCAGAGAGAGAATTAGTAAGATGATTTCAGCTTCACACTTTACTAAGCCCCAAGTATAGCAACTTGGGAGGGGTGGAGAGTTCTTTTGTAGTGTTTCTTGTATACCTCAGCCAGTTTACCCATAGAAGGAAAAGAGCCTGTCTATGTGGCTTAGCAATCGTACTCTGACAGTTTAGAGAGAGACAACCCCCCTAAATTACCAGATGAGACCACACGTTTGAAGATGAGAAAGCATCTAGAAAAACATTGGTTCACGATTCATGAATTAAAAGCCACTGTGTAAGCACCCTAATACAGAATGATGACAGAGGGGAGATTATGTCTAACAGTAGATTTGTATTTTAGTTATGTTTCCAATTAGCTGCCTTCATCAACAAATGACATATTTTTATCTTATCCATCCATCCATCCATCCATCCATTCATCCAACCATCCAACAATCCATCCATCCATTCATCCATCCATCCATCCAACCATCCAACAATCCATCCATCCATCCATCCATCCATCCATCCATCCATCCATCCATCCATCCATTCATCCATCCATCCATCCAACCATATAGGGGGACAACCTAAGACAGACATAGGTCCTGGGCCCATAGAAACTGGGCAGCCAAAGACAGGTAAGACTCCTAGATAGGGGTAATCTAAGGCAGGTGCCAGTTCCTTTAGCTTTCTATAAAACAAATAGGAGGGAGAGGTACCCCAGCTTCATTCCCAGCCCTCACCTCAGCTGAGCAAAGAGATGTGATGTTAGTCTTGCATCCCCTGCCCCCACATTCACTCAGTAAGAGAATGTGCTCTGATAAAACTTAATCATGATATGGGAAAGGCACAAGTGTGTGTTCAATCCTGGACATTTTTACAAAAAAACGGATTAGCCAACTGCACCAACCTTTAGAAAAACAGAACGTACCTAAGATAAAGTATGCTGCTTCCCTTAAAGTTTAGCAAGCCCAGCTGACGTTGTCAATTTATGGAATTAACCCCTTTGCCAGCTTCGGTTACGTGTACTCTATATAAACCCCTGCCTCTTTCAATAAAGTTGGCACTGCTCTGACAGGATCCCCTCTGAAGTGTCTGTATGCATGCTCTCACACTGTGGCTGATAATCTTTCCATCTTTTCAACTTCTGTTAGGAGCAGTGTTGCTGGAGAGGCTTCTGAGCCCCTGAGTTCCTGATTCCTCCTTGCTGGCTGAGTTGGTGTCAGGACTCTCCAGAAGAGTAGCCTACATATATGCATACATCCTCATAATGCAAATGATTTTTAAGTTCTCAGTCTATGGCAGGTATTATACTAAAAATTTCTGCTTCTAAAAATTATATTCATTATATAATTATATATTATATGTATTTCAAAATTATCATAAATTTCTTGTGAATTATATGTGCCAGGCTCCATTCCTACTCTCCATTCTATCCCCTCCCCTTAAACAACAGCAAAATCCTAAGAAAATACCAATTTTTGTTAAAATATAGGTAAAGGTCTAATCTTGGTTAAAATACAGGGAACTTTTGGATGCATATAAACTAATACCATAAAAATGGACAGTTCGGTAAGATAGTATAGTGGGGATGCCCTTGCCTTGCATTCTGCTGAAACCGTCAACCTCTGGCATCCCATACAGTTTCTTGAGGCTCTCCAGGAGTTGATCCTTAAGAACAGAGCCAAGAGTAAGACTTATGTACTGCTGGGTATAGATAAAATAATGGAGAAAATGGATTGATAGTTCTCTCAATATTTTACAAATGACATTGTGCTACTTCAGTGGTAGCCCCTGAGTCTTCCAGTTTCAGTCTTCTATCTATCATGCTTTGCATAACTAGTATTATGCACCTTCTCAGCAGTTTTCATTATCAGTTAAAACTACTTTTTGTGCAACTATCATGACCAAAAGTGAGAAAATCAAATAGAAGATAAAGAACCACAGATGTTGCAAGAAAATGGTATCACGTCTACATAAGGACCTGCCTTCTGCTTTGAGTTTTATGCAGATGTATCCAAAGAACCTCAGCAACTTTTGAGTGTATGATACTGCACTCTAGACCAAGTACAGTCTGTTTGTACTCAGACAAAAAAGGGAGTTGCTTCTTAACCCAGGAACTGGGGGCTAAAAGTAAGAAGAGAGTATTCTGTACTTCACAGTCTCAGCAGCAGAGGTAGATCGATGTTCAGAGATAAGACATTCTGGGGATTAGCTGGCTCAATCTTCTTAATATATGAAGAAATTAAGCCTCAGGAGTCAAGAGCTGGCCCCATGTCAGCGGCTGAGCCCAAACAAGCTCAAGGGGAGTCGTTTCCCCTCCTTTAAGATGCCACAACCTTAAGTGAAAGCGAAACAGAAACTTCTATTCAATCTTGCTTTTCAACGCTGAGCACCACAACCTTTTATGTGGCTTTTCACTCCAAATTGATCACTCCAAGTGAAATCTTCCATCCAGGTATCAGGAGCCCAGAAAAATGAACCCCCAAGTGTGGGGCCATTATCCGTGCACTTAGCAAAGCTTCTCCAGAGGCTGAGAAGCACTTCAGAGCCCCAAGTTCATCTTTCTTGTGTCACAAGAGAGCTTCGACTCTTGTAGGAATGTTACAATGCAAAACTAAAGAGCTCAGGTTTGGGTAGGAGAATCCAGTACCAAAAGCAAAGACTTTAGAGTTACACTGAAATAGGGAAAACTTTTCCTTAACTTTCTCCCCCCACAACCCCTGCCCCTGATCTCCTTAACTTTCTTTCTACTTCTGAAACAACCAACTTAACTGCAGCTGCTGTTTTATCCCATTGTTGTTGGAATTAAAGAAGATCCTAAATAACATAATGCCCTGACGTAGCAACAACCACAACATTACCCTAGTTAGCGAGGCACATAGATGTTATATGTACTTGGACTGCTTTCAGTTTCTATTTTAGAGAGACCAGACAATCATTATTCCCTTTCACAAGTTGTTAAGCAATCCAACTTCCAAAAGAAGTTTCAGACAAAGGTTATAACAAAAACAGACAATTTCCTAACATATCTTTTTAAAAAAAAAAAATCTTAATGGGACTTCAAGCCAAGTTCAACCTTAGTTAGGCATCTCTGCAGGGTTGTTAATTCTGTTCTCCCTGAAGTATGAAGTACATCATACCGGATCTGCTTATCAATGTTGCATTTCTTTTCTGCTTTAATCAGCCCTTGTGGGCACTGTGAGGACAATATAGCAATCACCTCCTTCCCCAACAGGTATACTAATTGCATCATTTCCATAACAAACTCATCCTTCAACAGCGTGAGGCCTCCAAATTTGCCAAGTCCTTTCTATAGCCAGCTCTGTCTCTCAAGGGTTCAAGTCTGAAAGTTTAGAATATAATGGACCCAGAATATTGGGGGGTAAGGTACAGACTAGAAGAGAATGCTGAGTTGGGAAGATTTGGGGGTGAGATACAAAATGCAGTCCTTTAATTTGAGTACATTTGACAAATGAGAGACACAAAGCGGTAGAAACAGGCAACCATATTGCCCAGAGTTTTAGCCCTCTTCATAGTAAAACCACACTGTGAAGAGTTCAAATTCATTTTTATGCAACAAATTCATGCAGAACGATGTTTTCCCAGCTGCCCTTTGGTTTGCTGAATTTCTATCCACTTTAGATGAAGATATTGTTATATCTCTAATTTTGAAAACAGAAAAATTAGGCGTGGAGTAATCCACAAGATATTTTTTCTGTGTGAATTTGCAAAGATGCTTCTCAGTTACAGCAGCCCCCAAGCCACCAGTTAAACAGAGGGGCCTTTTGATTAACCCCTAAAGTTAACAACTCTCTTGAGAAGGATTGTGACTTGTGCAGTATTAGGATTAGTAAATTTTTCAAATGATTTTTTAAGAACAAGATGACTTCAGAGAAGTTCTTTATGTATATATATACATATATGTATGTATATATGTATGTATGTATATGTATATGTATATGTATATATTTTTAGGTGCCACACCCGGTGATGCTCAGGGATTACTCCTGTCTATGCACTCAGAAATCACTCCTGACTTGGGGGACCGTATGGGACTCCGGGAGATCAAACTTTGGCCCATCCTATGTCAGCCACTTGCAAGGCAGATGCCCTACTGCTGCACTACCGCTCCAGCCCCGACTTCAGAGAAGTTCTAAAGTAATTCATTACTGAAAGTTAAAACAAAAAAACAGTTTTTTGTGTTTTGTGTTTTGGGGCCATACCCAGTGGTGATCAGGGGTTACTCCTGACTCTGTGCTCAGGAATCACTCTTGGTGTTGATTGGTGGACATGTGGGAATGCCAGGGATCAGATCCTAGCCAATGCCTTACCCACTGTACTATTGCTCTGGGTTCACAAAGTACAGTTTTAAAGATTAATATCCCCCAGTGTGCTGCTAGTATGATCTCAAATTATTAATCTATGTATTTGGATAGACCACAAAAATTTATAATAGCCAATGCTTCCTAGGTATGAGATAATGTCTACATTTATTTTGCTATAATTAATCAATCTGTATATAATATTTTTGTCCATAACTAATAACTATTGCTTATTTACAGAATAAAGGAAAAGTCAGGAACAGGGAAAGTCACATATTTAGCATGTGAGAGCCTAATGGTTTCCTATGTTGCCAGGTGTTTCAACACTGCTACAAGTAGCTCCCAAGCACTATCGGGTGCGGCCTGGCAATCATATATAATGCCTGAAATTTAATCCAGGTGAGCCTGATGCAATGCATCTTTCCAGCCCACAACTAAAAGAAAAATAATTTAAGATAAAGACCAAAGGAAGCACTGGAGGACCACAAACATGGAGATGTTGAGCTGCTACAAGGCCAACAGTTCTTGTTTTTAGGATTGCCTGCTAGTGACTACTTCTCTTAATTGCCAGATTAAAGAAGTCTCTGGGAGTAAACAGAAGCTCAAGGTTCAGGCAATGATACTTGTATATTATACTAAACACATTCAAACTTTTTATACAGACAAAATCTAACTCTATCAAATCTCCCACATTGGTTCTTTTCTTTGTCAAAGGGAGTTCCCATCTAAAGTGGAAACACTAAAAACTTAGCAGCTGATTCTTTATAGTTAGAATAGGGGTACTTTCTCAGCAGTGTTTTGCTGAAGGAAATTCTCTAGATTCTGTGATCTTTTCTTAAGTCACTCTTCTGGATTCTTTATGAAGATAGTGGAAGCCAATGCCCTCTACTGACTGTTGAAAGAGCAAAAAAGGCAAACCCACCAGACTTATGAGTAAGCAATAGGAGAGAGGAGTACCTAACCTAAAGAAAATATGGAAGACAGTTATTTGGGGCTTCTGTATTTAATCACTTAATTTATGTGTATGTTTTGGGCCTTAACTTAAAAGTCACATCTGCAAAAGTGTCCTCCCTGACTCTTCAAATTAACTGTTCCCTTATTGTAAACAATCCTGTGTTTGCACTTTGTATTCTCCATTGTGTACTCATCAATCGCTATAACAGCCAAGGAATTAAATGTGTAATTACTTATGCAACTATCTATCGCTTATTTGACTATGAAATGAAGGACTATGCCTATCTTCTTTTATACTTCATCTTATCAGCAACTTTCTTCTGGGATTAGGACATAGTTAATACTTCTTGAACAACTGAATGAGTGAATGAATCAAATATTCCTCTAGCAATTTTCTCTTACTCCTTTTTATTTTTTGACATTGAATATCATATCCATTGCTCATTGACCTCAAAATAATATCAATGAATAAAGTTATTGTACATCTACTAAATGGCCACTAATAAAAGTGGATTATCATAATTCTCCAGTGCTTTTCAAACTCTGAGGTAATGTAGTGATAGGTCTTTTTATACAAGAGTTGAAGGAGAGGATCAGTGAAGGTTATACCAATTTAAAGTCTCACTAACAGATAGAAATAACTACATATACTTTTCAGAGGATCTAGCCTAGATCTACTAGAAGAAAGAGAAACTAAGTAAGTTGCAATGTTCTACAATCAAACCCACAGGACCAAGACCATGTTCTAAAAATCAGACAAAGATTTGTCACAAAGACAATCAAATGATGAGTAGAAGGGAAGCAAGTACCCAGATATTGAGAAGAAAGTACAAAAGAACTCTAAGGGAAGATTTTGGATGTCACCTCAGCTTTCTACAACTCAATCTTTGCCACTCTCTCCAAATAACCATACTCATATACAGTGAGCATCAACCCAAGTTTAACATTGCTTTTGAATGAAGACAAATAGATCTACACATGGAATTACAACTAAATTAAGGAATGAAGTCTAGAAAGGTGTTGGGGAAGAGAGGATATCCTTTACTATTCACATTACTTTTACCCCATTTAAGAAGTAAGTGTTCAGAAGTAAGGCTATCAAATTCCACCTTTACCCTAGAAGCAAAGGTTAAGTAAGGTACTTCTGGTGCCCAGAAGCAAGAAGAGCCTCCACATTTAGCCCCATTTCAACGGGTCTAGAAAGAACCCCTACGTATTTCCAACCATTCTGGTTCATTTTCTACCCAAAGGACAGAGTGGGAAGAGGAATAACATTAGCTCTCAAAATGACATTATACTGAGTGTATTTGATTCTCAAAATGATACTTAGGAGGAAGCTGGGTTAATTTCTATGATACAGAAGGAACAAATAGATGACAGCTTGCTCACGGTTCTCCAGCTTCTCCAGGTGAGATTATATGACCGGAAATGCAGTTTTGTGTGGGGTAATTAAGGGAACAACAGTTTGGTAGGATGGAAGAACAGTACCTGCATTAAGTCTCAGCAGGGGATCTTTGGGAAAAACACTTAGTACTGCCACTAGTTTCATTCTGTACAAAACAATGAAGCAAAGTCACTATTTCATGGGTGGGATACATACGAAAATACATCATACAAAGGAAACTACTAACATAACAATGTGAATGAATGAGGGAAGTAGAAAGCCTTTCTCAAATACAGGTGGGGTGGTGGCGGGCGAAGGGGGTAAAGAGGTGGGAGATTTGGGGCATTGGTGATGGGAATGTCACATTGGTAAAAGGGGGGTGTTCTTTATATGACTGAAACCCAACTACAATCATGTTTGCAATCAAATTGTATAAATAATAATAAAATTATATTAATAAAAAAGAAAAGGTAGAAGAGCCAGAGCATTGGCTTGTCTTCTTGTTATGCTGAACCTTTTCTGTACATGTGTAAACAAACAAAAGTGCCTCTCAGATATTTGTCTTCATTTCTCACAATGTTTTTTCCAGTAAGTTTACCATCCCCTTTGCAAATGAGAAAACCAGACAACAGGCTAAAGATTCACAGCTAGTTTGGAGCTGAGTTAGACTTAAATTAGGTGAATATGACTTTCTTTCCACAGTTCCACATAGTCTCTCAAGATAAAAGTTGAAGACACTGGTTTGTAAAGTAATGTAGTTTCTTAATATGATCAAATAGAGATGATTAGCTATAATGTTGGATTAGTCAGCAAGTGCTAACTAATTTCTAGTTCTCTATATCTAACTTCCATTCACTCACTAATTCATTCTTTCACTGACTGAAACTTTATCAAATAGCTTCTAGATACTTTAGGTAATAAACTGGTGGACTAAAGAATCAATAATATAGAAAAATTAAATTAATAAATTTAGAATTTGGGGCCACAGCTGATCATGCTCTGAGGTTATTCCTGTCTCTATATCCAGGGTTTACTCCAGATCATATTTGGGATTGGATTAGGGTTGGCTGCATTCAAGGCAAGTGACTTAACTTTGAATAAACCTTGATAAAGATCAGTTTTGGGATAAAGTGCTCTGATATCAAGTGATTATGATCACATGATAATGAGTTCCTGGAGAATAGTGGGATATCATGGGAAGTATTCTTTGGAATTTGTGTGTGTGTGTGTGTGTGTGTGTGTGTGTGTGTGTGTGTGTGTGTGTGTGTGCATAATGGTTGTGGGAATGGATAGGAAAGGTTCTGGGTGAAGGCTGAACTAAGACCTAAGGATGAACATTAGGTGAAGATGTCAGGAAAAAGGGAAAGGGGGAAATGCAAAGGTTTGGGGCAATAAAAAGTTTGAAGAATAGAAAAAAGGATGTGGTATGGCCAGGAGATTCTGAGCATATAGGAAATGTGTGGAACAGCCCAGCAGCTGGAAATGCAGGGATAGTCAGGACAAAATTAGAAGTGAGAGCCAGGTGCCAGAGTGAGAGCATGCTGGTAGGGTGTTTGCTTGCATTTAGTAGACTGAGATTCAATCTCCAACCTCCCATATGGTCCTCTAAGCACTGCCCTGTATAACCTCTGAGTATCACTGGATGTGGCCAAAACTAAAACAACAATAACAATAACAACAGAAGAAATATGTCATAATATACTCATCTTGGGAAATTTTCAACGAAGTTTAAGCTAGAGTTCTTGCCTCTTTTCCTTGTGCCTTTCAAGTGAATATTAATACATTTCTGCTGAATTAAGGAATTGCAACACTGTGAATAACTTTTCTTCATACATCAGGCATAAATCTATCCATTTGCATGTGAGTAAATGAAAATTTTCTCTGACACACAATAGCCAGCAACATTTCCCCTTAACTTCCAATACCAGGGATCAAACCCAAAACTTCACACATTCAAGGCAAGTATTTTACATAGCTAAATCTCTCACTTCATTCTGACTATAGATCAGATGTGTTCTTATTTATTGCAGGATCGAGAAGTATCTGCCTAAAAGGCTTCAGATTTTCAGATTCCCAGATGTACTCAACCTAGCAGAGATTGGCATACACAAATCCTCAAGTTCATCATGTCTCATGGGGAGATTTTATATGCACCTAACCATGTCAAAACCACCTTTAAACCATTCTCCACTCAACAACCCAGAAAAGCAATCTTCAGAATCTTGTCAATATGGTATATTCAAAGAGTCATAAATATGGATCATTTAGAATTCTAAATGTTGCATCAAGGGGCCTCGATCTCTGAGTTGTTTCTTTATCTGTGGTATGATGATTGTAAAAAAAAAAAGTCTTATATGATTGTTGTAGAACAAAAGCTTGATAAAATACATAAAAATACCTAGCATGGGGTTTGTATGCCCAGTGTTTTCTTAAGTGGATGACACTGCCCCTTGACCAGAGAAACCCCAGGATGATCTAAGAGGGTAGTAGTTAAATCAGGTACAATTTGGGCTAGAGTTATAATGCAGTGGTAGGGCATTTGCCTTGCATGTGGCTTATCCAGGACAGATCTTGGTTTGATTCCTGGTGTCCCTTATGGTCCCCCAAGCCAGGAGCCATTTATGAGCGCATAACCAGGAGTAACCCCTGAGCTTCATTGGGTGTGGCCCAAAATCCAAAAAAAAAAAAAAAAATCAGGTACAATTTGAGGTGAGGCCGTTTTTTGATTGTGCACTTAAAGTAGATTTCTGGAGTAAGAGGGTTAAGACATTCACTCTAACACTGAGTCATATTTTCAGTCCCTAAAATGCATATTTAAAAAAAAGTATGCCTAAGATAATATAGTAGATAAGGCACTTGCCTTGCATGTAGCCAACCTGGGTTTGACCTGCAGCACCACATATAGTCCTCTGAGCATTGCTAGGAGTGAACCTTGAGTGCAGAGCCAAAGCAAGCTCTGAGCACAGCTGCATGTGACACCAAACCCAACCAAATATTAAAAAAATATTTTTAAGTGGAACAGCTAAATCCTGCCACATGAATTGAGAAAAAATAGTAACTTGCAACTTTAATATGCATCCTTGAAAGAGTGGGTAAGAATAAATTCAAATTCAAAATAGTACTTCAAAATGCACATATCTTCTATACAAAAGCTAAAGTAAAATTTAAATATTAGAATCAACTTAAGTTGGGAGAGAGGAAAATGAATAATAAATGCAGGTAAAAATTTAGTGTTCTGTTTTATGCATATAAGGGGAGTAATTAATCTCAAAACATGTAAATTAGGGCTTAGAAGCATTTTCAAAACACCACATCCAATTCTAGTTACATATGTGGAATTTGCTACATTATAATAATTAGGGTGGTTTTTCTTACAAAAGATTTATTTATTTTGAATAGAAGTATTAAATATTATACTAATTACTGGTTATTTTACTCTGTACCCAGGGAAAAGAAATGAATATTCATTAGCTCCTTAAGCTACTTATCCTCCACCAACTAGACAACATCACCAGGAAGCTGGGGGAGGGAGGTGCCAAGGAAACTCTCCCTGTAAAACTAAGCTTGTGCTACAAATCACAGCTATCTCTCTGCTTATGTGTTGGTACGTGAATCCCCATGCGAATTCCACTAACAGTGTACCTTCCAAACTCCCCAACTGAGTATCCAATAAGCAAGGAGAACTGTTGACAAGCAGAGTGCAGAATTGGGCTGTCTTCACAATTCACTGATCTTGAACATGACAATTCTTAAAATTCTAAACCTGATTTCATAAAATAAAGTCATATCTTCATCTGCCCCAAGGACACATCAATATGCACAGTGACATAATGTTCTGATTTGGCTTTTGCTTTGGCCTTCAAGAAAATAATACCTATCCAACAAAGAGCACACCTGAGATAACTCATTTGGAAGCCTTTGACTGCAGGTCCATAGGCAAATCTTGAGGGAGGAGGTAGGGGATTGTTTATTTGCCTTTTTTTTTGTTTCCTCTGGTGAAAGGGAAAACTAATCAGGCAATATGTTTCTCAAGACATTTGTTAAGTTCACTCCTAATCTTTGCTCCATTCAGGGAGGGCATCTTGAAGTCCTGGTGCAGTATGGTTTTGCATTTTTCAGTTTGTTAAGCTTTGTGAATCAACTTAGTGATTGAGCAAATTTCAAAACCTGAGCAAGAACATGGGCTTGCAGAGGAGGTTTTGGCCAGCAACCCCAAAGAGAGTAGCTTTATAAGGTATACACACCAATATAAGTTACTTGGAAACTAGTTCTGGGACTTTGTTCCACAAAATGAATATCATTTGAGGTGGAAGCAAACAAGCAGAATACAATAGCTTGATAGTGTTAGCTCTCCTGAAAATAAAAACTCCTCACTGTCTTACCCAGAGAACAACAAGACAGGATTTGTCTGGATCTGGAGACCAGAGCAGCAGATAATGCACTTAACAATCATTTCTTGACATCATTTCTTGAAAATCAACCAGGTGCTCCCATGTGATCCCTGGACAAGCTATGACATACCATGGGAGTTTCTAAAATAGTCAAATTCAAGGGTTAGCCTAGATCTATTAATTCTGCACTTTGTGGCAAAAGAATTCCTTAGGCAAAATTCACAATTTGAGGATTCAAAGAGATAGTACAAGGTTTAAGGCACTTTCTTTGTATGCTGCTGACCCTGGTTCTATCCCCAGAACCAAACACTATCCCTTGAACACTGCCAGGAGTGAGTCCTGAACAGAGTCAGGAGTAAGCCCCAAGAACTTCTGGGTGTGGTCCAAAACACAAAAATAGAAATAAAACCTCAAGTTTAGAAGCATTGTCACTCTGTTAGGGTTTGCCTTTGTTTTTCATGAAACTCCAGGCCACACATTTGCCCAAGTGTCTTTATATGACAACTAAGGCTATAACTCATTGGAAGGGACACTATAGGCATTCACAGTGCTATGAAGTAATAAGGTCTTCCTAAAGACTATGTTTCAAATCAAGGTAGGGCTGGGGCTGGAGAGTGAGAAGAGTGCTTAGCCTTCACAGAGCATGAACAACCTGAGTTCAATCCCTAGCATCTCATATGATCCTGCAGCACTACCAGGTCTAATTTCTGAGTTACCTCGAACATCACCAAGTCTGGCCCAACTCCTCTCTACCCCCCAAGAAAAAGTCAAGGCTAGGGCCTTACTCAACCCGTTTAATGTAATATGTTTAAAAAAAGGGGGGGGACCCCATTCTTAAATTCATAGAAACTTTTCATGTAGAAACTCTGACCATCACAAACATCTCGTACATAAAAGTGGTCACACCTGGTCTCCAACTGGCACTATCAGAGAATAGTATGCAACCTATTGAGCCAGCTAATTTCTTGAAAGTCCATGCTTGAAAGTCCTTCTTGCTTAAGAGAAACCACAGGAGCCAGTCTTATAGGAATGGATACCTCTTCTGACTTCACTGGACAAGTGTATTGTGTTTTATCTTCATTTTCTGTTTTAACAAATATCAAAGCCAAATAAAAGTATATATAAAAGTATCTCTATATAAAAATATAAAGATATTGTACAAATGAATGGCCCATGTGTCTACTCTCCTTGGAGATTTCTCCATGTTAATCTTCATCAGCTGCTCTATTTACTAGAATCTATTGTTATAGCTTTATTTCAATTTTTATTATATATAAGAAAAATTCAAACAAAAATAGCTATTGGAATTTATTTTCCACATCTTGCATTGTATATATATATATATATATATATATATATAAAACCATTTATGATAGTATTAAATACTTGGATCAGAAAGATTAAGATTATTTGTCTGCAAATTTAGGGATTTTTCCCCCTCCTTTTTTCTTTTTGGTTATTAACCACAGCTGGTAGTGTTAAGAACTTACTCCTGGTTCTGTGCTCAAGGATCATTTCTGGTGGGTTTGGGGGGACCATATGAGGTGTGGTGATCAAATCCAGCAGATGACATGCAAGGCAAGAGCTACCTTTTATATTTTTTTATTTATTTAATTTTCCCTGATTAATCTTGAAAATGGTTCTCTCTCTCTCATCTCACTCTCTCTTTTTCTCCTTTCTCTCTCTCTTCCTTCCTCTCTATCCCTTTCTCTCTCTATCTCACACACACATATTAGAGTTTGGTAATGTTCCTTTGACTAGATTTATGTGACTAATTTAATCATTGCCTGATTGATGAATATTTAGATGATTTCCAATCAGTTTTAAAAATTATAATAAGTTTCCCAGATGACTAGATAAAAGAGCAAAATATGAAAATCAAGAGCTTTCAGACACCACCAAAATTTAATTTAAAAATGAATTTTTAACAAGCCTATTAACAGTGATAGCAAAGAAATATACAAAAATATTAGAAAAAATTAGTAAAATATATTGATGGTTATAAAAGATGAGAATTGTTGAGATATATATCTTGTTCCCAAAAAAGACTCACTATTGAAGCAACTAATTATTTAATATTTTTATAATACTAGTGTAATCCCAAACAGTGGTTATGGTGGGTTAGTTTATACAACTAAGAAATGGTGAGTAAAGTTATTGAATAGAAAATAGTAAAGTTATAGAATAATAAATGTGAGTAGCTGTCAAGTAAAATTAAGGAAGAGAGCCAAAACATAGCTAAGAAGCCCTCCATTTTGGAGAGCAAGTTTTTTGTTTCTTTGTTTTGGTTTTTGGGTCAGCGTTCAAGGGTTACTCCTTGCTCTATGCTCAGAAATCGCTCCTGGCAGGCTCAGGGGACCATATGTGTTGCCAGGATTCCAACTACCATCCTTCTGCATGCAAGGCAAATGCCCTACTTCCATGCTATCTCTTCGCCCCCCCACATTTTAAAATTTCTTATATCATAACAGGTTAGTCCAAAATTAGCAGAATAATCCAAGTTTTTAGCAGATAATCCAAGTGAAGAGTTGTGAGGGTAGGAAGACAGAATTAGGGGCCAGAGAGATAGCATGGAGTTAAAGCGTTTGCCTTTCATGCAGGAGGTCATCGGTTCGAATCCCGGCATCCCATATGGTCCCCCGTGCCTGCCAGGAGCAATTTCTGAGCCTGGAGCCAGGAATAACCCCTGAGCACTGCCGGGTGTGACCCCAAAAAAACCACAAAATAATAAAAAGGAAGACAGAATTAAGAGACAGAGAAAACAATCAACATTCAATTTAAGATAATTTGCAAATCAAACTTTCAAAGCATTATTACTAAAAAACTAACCACTTAAAGCCAACATATTCTTTGTGAACGATTGCCAATTACAATAATAATTTAGAAATTATTTGAAACTAAGCATATCCTCAATTTGTTGGTTAAAATAACAAGTGCATATCTACACAGAAGGTTGCTTATTTCATCCCAACAAGCACACATTTTGAGGGGTTCTATGTCATTTGTGAAACCTGAGTGATGTGAGGTTTTGACTCTTCATTGTTAGGATTAACTTTTAATCTCCTGTTTCTCTGTTTATTATGTTATATTGTCCTTCCCTTCTTTTAATATGTATACATATATTATACACATAGTATGCACATATACCATATATTATATATACATACATACATTTCCATATCTATACAGATATGTATGTAATATATCCTATCAGCTCTATTTCTTTCCCTCTTTTTTCATTTTTTATTAATTATTTTAAATTTTCTATATGTTTTTGTTTTGTTTTAAGCCACACCCAAAGAGGCTCAAGAGTTCCCCTTGTCACTGCTCTCAGGAATCAATCCTAGTGATGCTCAGGGGACCATATGGGATACCAAAAATCGAACCTAAGTCATCCACATGCAAGCCACACACCTTAAACACTGTTATATCTCTCTGGCCCCTGTTAATTATTTTAGAAGAAAACTCAGACATCATATCATTTAGATATAAATACTAGTGTTTAGAACTTCTAAATAGGAAAATATTGACTCTTATTTAGAAACATTGAATATCTCTCCATCTTATTCTTTTTCATTAATAAAAATTTTGTAGTTTTTCTCATGTATATCTTGTGCATACTTTTGACCTAAGCATTTAATTTTGAGAGGTAATAATGTAAGTGGTACTTTTTTAAAATAAATTAAATATTACTTGCTCATGCTGTTATATATTCACAGCTTCTATCCTGAAACTCACTGTAATTGTTCATTATTTCTAAGATTCATTTTGTCAATTCTTTCATATTTTTCACAGACAATTAGGTCATCTGCAAGCAAAGATAGTGTTTGTTCTTCTTTTGCTACCTGTACTCTTTCTATCTGTATTTATTTCTTCTTTTGTTATTTTTCATTTCCTTTTATGGTCTTGTTGTATTAATTAGAAGTTCTAGTGCTATGTTAGAAGGCAGTGTTGAGAGCAAACATTCATGTCTTATACCTGTTCTGGAAAGAGAAGCTTAATTTCTTACCATTTAATACAATGCTGTAAGATGCTAGCTGTTGCTATTTTTATAAACTGTTTTACCAAGTGGAGTTTTTATAGACTCTCTATTCCCAGTTAATCAAGAGTTCATAAAGTAACTAAATGTTGAGTTTTTTTTTACAAAATATTTTTCAGAATTTATAGATATATCATGTGATTTTTCTTTTTAATTCTGATATGTAGAATTATATTACTCTATTTTTAAATATTCTTTCAGATTTACTACTTGTAATAAATCTTATTTAATCATGGTGTAAAAATTTTAGTACTTTCTTAAATTAAGTTTGCTATTATAGGTCCAGAGCAATAGCACAGCAACAGGGTATTTGCCTTGCATGCAGCCTACACAGGACAGACACCGGTTCAAATCTTGGCATCCCATATGTTCTCCCATGCCAGACAGGAGCAATTTCTGAGTGCAGAGCCAGGAGTAACTTCTGAGTGCTACCGGGTGTGACCAAAACACCAAACAAACAAACAAACAAAAATTTGCTATTATAATGTTGAAGATATTTATATCTAAGTTCATGAGGAATATTTGTTTATAGTTTTCTTTTACCATGATATTATTATTAAGTATTAGTTTTAGGATAATATTGACCTCGAATTAAGGACTATTTCTTCTGCTTCAAAATTCTGGAAGAGAACATAAAAATAGAATATTTTTAAATGTTTGATAATAAGTTCATAAATTCAATGAATTTCTTTTCAGTTTTATTGATGTCTGCTATAATGTTATTTCTTCTAGTTTATTTATTTATATTTTTGTTTTTTGGGTCACACCTGGCAGCACTCAGGGGTTACTCCTGGCTCTGTGCTCAGAAATCACTCCTGGCTGGCTTGAGGGACCATATGGGATGCTGGGATTCAAACCACCTTCGTCCTGGGGTGGCTGCATGCAAGGCAAATGACTAAGCTATCTCTCCGGCCCCTCTTCTACTTATTTTAAATTTAATCTCAACTTCTTTTTCTAGTTTTTAAAGGTGAAAACTTAATTGATTTTGGTATTTTTTTATTTTTAAAATGTTTATTTACTGATAGACATTTACCCTACTTATTGTTTTACTGAATCCCCCAATTTAAAAGGTAGTGTTTCCATTAGTTCAAATATTAAAAAGTTTCTCTGCAAAAAAAAAAGCTTCTCTGAGATCTATTCTTTGATTCTTATTAATCCAACCAACTTTTTAGTGAGCTTTGATCTTGTGATTGTTACTTAGAGCACAAGGTTGAATAACATTCTTATTATCCACAAATCTTATCCATAAGATTAGAAGGATATGAAAACCTATCAATAAATTCCATTCATCAAGTATGAAATATAATAAAAATGCATAATGAAAATAAATGTAATATTACCTCAGGTGATGATTTTAGATGATAAGCATTCCAAGGAAACCCATTTCTTAGTTTCTTTGATAGTTTTAGGTAGGATTCACTTTCTCCTTTATAATGTGTAATATTGTGTTTCTATCACATGTCATATTTTTGAGAGGCTAGACCAAGAACTCAGGTTCTCATAAGTGCAAGGCATATGCTTTACCACTCAACTATATCTCTGTCCCTTCCTAGCATCTTTTATGTTTCCTAAGCATAATAGTTACTACATTTTATTATAGTTGTTTATAATCTAACACAATAAACTACAAAATTTTATATCCTCCACACCCTTAAAAGTTTAATAAGCAGAAGTGTCTAAAATATACATATTAATAAATATATAGATTAATAATTGAGGCAAAGCCATATTGCCACACTAATTTGTGAATATATTGGAGCTTAATATGATCAGGTTTTAATTGAACCTTAGCTTTCATTTAACTCTATCTGAATATCAACAAAGTATAAAAATATATATTTTATAATTTATTTTCAATAAAAACATATATATACACATTTCCTACATGTTTAAAATATTTATTTGATGTTAAAATGTTGTTTATAGTAAAATTCACATAAGGCTACATTTGGTAATAAATATTTGGTAATATTTAAATTAAACACAGTTATTCACAATGATCACTGCCTCTCAAGAAGATGAGATTTGATCAATTCTGAATGGTGGATTTCAGAGTGTAAATTCATAAATGGGTTTAAGACTAGAGCCAAGGGACACTTAGAAGATCTGGAAAGACAAGACACAAAAAAAACATTTTAACATCCTATTATACAAAAATATTTTTAGAAGAATCATAACACATACTGTTTCTATGCTTGTCTTTTGGAAAAGAAATTAATATTCTCATACTCACTGGAAATGGTAAATTCTTAAATTGTTAATAGCTTCCTCAGGCTTCTGCTCTATTGCCAGGCAATTATCTTGACTCCAAATTATGAAATACTATGATGTGTTCATTACTTCCCTACAATCCTAAAGGCTCATTCTACTAGTGAAAACAACTTTTGGCCTAGGGAATAAACAAGAAGTGCCACTTCAGGGCAGGAAGTACTTTAAAATGTATGTCTATTACACACTTTGTACCTGTATTCTTGGATAGTCACAGATTACACATCTGAATTTTAGGCCTATCACATTTATTTTGTTAGCATATTTAGCTTATAGTAAATACTGTCACATATCATGGATTCAATGCTTGAGAAGGGTCAACATCTCCTACTGGTGATTAATATATGCTGGAAGATGTTTTGAATGTGAAAAGAACAGATGGAACTCACAATATAGAGAAAGTCTTATTACCAGAATAGAAATACAACAGACTTCAAGGAATTGAATGGAGAGAGAATAATATGATAGAAGTAGACCTGGTGAAAATGGACAATTGACTAGAAATCAAATACTTAATTATGACTGCGTGGAAAGGAAGAACTAACATTTCAGAGTTCTCATATAAAAGTGAAGAAACTCAGTAAGAGTTTTACAAGTATCTTTATGAATATCCTATTTTATATTACATTGTGGAAACCTTTGTATTACAAAAGTAATACAGTTTACAGTTACTTAGACATACACTGGACATTAAGAAGATTGAACAAGAAAAGTATATACTAATTCTGGGATAGTAAATTACCTTCAGGGAATTGCAGGTAAATCAGTTGTTGAGAAGAGTATTAAATTGTATTAATATTTTATTATTGTTCTCATAAAAGATTTCTATGATAACTCTTGTTTTTTGTTTGTTTTTGCTTTGGGGTTACACCTGACAGTGCACTCTGCAATCAAGAATCACTCCTGGTGGACTCAGATGACATCTGAGATACCCAGGATTGAATCTGAGTCAGTCTTGTCTGCTGTATACTCTCTGGACCCTTTTCATGATAACCTTGGAAACTCATTTTGTATATGATTTAAATACTTCTTTTTTTGTGTGTGGTTTTTGGGTCACACCCTGCAGTGCTCAGGGGAAACTCCTGGCTCCATGCTCAGAAATTGCTCCTGGCAAGCACGGGGACCACATGGGAAGCCGAATTCGAACTGATGACCTTCTGCAAACGACTTACCTCCATGCTATCTCTCCGGCCCGATTTAAATACTTCTTAAGAAAATAATTTGAATTTGCAGTGTAGGATACAATCAATATATTTAACAATCTTGAAGCAGATGCAATAAGCACAGAGATGTTTTTTCATTTTTTTTATTAAGATATTTAATGGCAGCCAAGGGTAAATGGCTGAAAGTATGTCAGCAACTCAATGAAGTGGGGAGGTGGTTGAAATTATAGCAAATAAATGGCCAAGTCTCTGATTGGTCAATCCCAGCAGCAAATATAGGGAATGGGGGAGGAAAGATTCTGTCCAGAAAGTTATTCATAAGTGTGTTGCTTCTCAAATGAAAGTCATAGGACCCCTGGGCTGACCACTTGGTCCAGGGGAACAAGATTCCCCCCACACCAGGCGGGTCTTCAGGGCCACATCTGGTTAATCGGGCCCTGGGGGGAGAGGGGGAGAAATTCCTCCCTAGGCATCCAAAAACTACAGAGGCTCGGCTGGGCTCAGAACACTCCGCATGCCAGGATTTCTGGGTGTCTTTGCCTGGTATGTTGGGGGCTCTGGGCAGGACAGCTAGCCATAGGACCCCTGGGCTGACCACTTGGTCCAGGTGAACAAGATTCCCCCCACACCAGGCGGGTCTTCAGGGCCACACCTGGTTAATCGGGCCCTGGGGGGAGGGGGTGAGAAATTCCTCCCTAGGCATCCAAAAACTACAGAGGCTCGGCTGGGCTCAGAACACTCCGCATGCCAGGATTTCTGGGTGTCTTTGCCTGGTATGTTGGGGGCTCTGGGCAGGACAGCTAGCCATAGGACCCCTGGGCTGACCACTTGGTCCAGGGGAACAAGATTCCCTCCACACCAGGCGGGTCTTCAGGGCCACGTCTGGTTAATCGGATTAAAGTTTGTGAAAAATAAAAAAAAAAATAAAATAAATCAAATGAAAGTTTGACAAACATCTCTAAATTCAAAGGTTTGTCTTTTTACAAGATCTTATTTCCAGTTCTGTGTCTTGACTAGTCCAATTGACATAAAACATGTATACTTCTCAAAAAATTGTAGAAGATGACAAGGTCCTAGAAGATCATACTGCTTCAAACTTCCAGGCAAGAAGTGCTGACAGTTCTTTTGGCAGTGGTTGCTGGAGTCCAGACAGGTATGGACTTTGAATTTATACATAAAATTAGTTTACCATCATTCAAAAGTTGACCTTTTTTCAAAGGAACAATTTCATCAATCATTACATTTAGATAGATATATTTCTGTATGAAGCTTAATAAATATATAAAATAAGAAAGAAATTTGAGTGACTAGACTTAGTATTTAGTATCAGAAAATGTTATTGAAAATTTTATGGTGTTCTTTATTACAACTATTTACAAGTCAACAGGCGAGTTCACTGCCTCTCTATGTATTTTCTGTAAATGTAACAAAACTGCCATACTATTCATTAAAATAGTAATGTTTCTTAAAAGTTCGGAAAAACATCCATGTTCTAGAGTTCTAAGTACATCTTTTCCTCCCATAAATCTTAGAGTGATGTTCTTATTCCCTATTCCTCATGCTGTTCCCAGACCTTTCCAGCTGTATGTTATCTGATTTCTTGATAATCATTTTAACTAATTGCACAACTAAAGCATAAACAGGTGGAGGACATATGATTTACCATGCTCCTCAATCATTCACTATCCCTGGGAACTATCACAACTGTGAAAAAATAGTTTTTTTAAGGGAGTCCTTGAGAAGCATCCAAAAATTACTTCACCTAGGATTTTTCAGTGATGCTAGTGAGGCCTCGAGATATGAGCCTATATAAAATACCCCACCCCCACCCCATTCACATGTTGCCTTTACCAGCACTCTTTCCTACACCAAGTTATATGTTTGTCTGGATCTGTGAATATTTTTTTGTTTGTTTTGAGCCTAGATAAGTGTTTCTCAAGCTATGGCTCTCTGTGAACCCCTACCCCCACCCCAGATATTTCAATAGGGTCACAGATAAAAATTTGTAAATGAAGTGAGGGAGGAGAGAAGGAGTAAATTAGTCAGACTGGAGGCTCAGAAAAGAATTAAGAAAGGGAATCAGAATCACAGTTATATTTTTCAATCTTTTCCCTACTATGCCACTTTCCGAGCATGTTTCCTTCTGAGACCACCCTGTCCTACTGGCTAGTCCCCTAGTCTTGTGCTGTGGTCCTTTATTTACAAGACTATCCTGGGGGAAAACAAAGACCCATATGATCCCTAGTTGAGTAACTCTTATCTAAACCTTGATTCAAACAGTAA
This sequence comes from Suncus etruscus, assembly GCF_024139225.1. NCBI lineage: Eukaryota > Metazoa > Chordata > Mammalia > Eulipotyphla > Soricidae > Suncus > Suncus etruscus. The sequence goes on from NC_064852.1 coordinate 29,092,385, forward strand.
GATCTTAGACAAGCTCATCTGTATTATTTAGTGTTGTGTATGTAAATACACCCTAGGGTGAAGCAGAATGCCAGGTCACACCCTAGGGTAGGGTACAATCACCATCAGGGTAGGGTCAGTAACATAATAATCCAGTGAAATATTTACATACACAACAATTTAGAACTTGGTAAATATGCAAAATAAGTGCATTTCAGTCCTGATGAATCAGAAACTAGGATGTCATAATTTCTTCTTCTTCTTCTTCTTCTTCTTCTTCTTCTTCTTCTTCTTCTTCTTCTTCTTCTTCTTCTTCTTCTTCTTCTTCTTCTTCTTCTTCTTCTTCTTCTTCCTTCTTCTTTTCTTCTTCTCCTCCTCTTCCTCTTCCTTCTCTTCTTCTCTTCCTTCTCCTCATTCTCCTCTTCTCCTCCATCTCCTCCTCCTCTTCTCATTCTCCTCCTCTCCTTCTCCTCCTCTCCTTCTCCTCCTCTCCTTCTCCTCCTTCTCCTCTTCTTTCTTCTCCTCCTCCTTCTCTTCCTTCTCCTCCTCTTCCTTCTTCTCCTCTTCTCCTTTTTATCTCCTCCTTTCTTTCTCCTCCCTTTCTCCTCCTCCTTCCTCTTCTTCCTCCTCCTCTTCTCTTCTTCTTCCTCTTCTTCATCCTTCTCTTCATTCTCTTCTTCCTCTTCCTCTTTTCCTTCTTATATCTTTCTCCCCCTTTATTTCATCTTCCTCCTCTTCATCTTCCTCCCCTTCTCTTTTCTTCCTCTTATTTTCTCCTTTTTCTTTTTACTGTTTTCTTCTTTCTTTTCTTCCTCTTCACTCATCTTCCTCCTTTTCACCTTCTTCCTTCTTCTCTTTTTCTTTTATTCTTTTCCTCCACCTCTTCCTCCTCCTCTTTATCTTCTTCCATTTGCTTATTCCTTTTTCCTTTTTCTTCTTTCCTCTTCTTCCTTCTCTTTTTTTAGTCTTCTCTTCTCCCTCTGCTTCTTCCTCTTCCTCCTCATCTTCTTTCTTTTTTCTTCTTTCTTTTCTTATTCTTCTTCTTTCTTCTTATTTTCTCCTCCTCCTCTTCTTCCTCTTACTCCTTTTTCATCTTGTCCTCATCTTTTTCTTTTCTAATTTTTAAATTTTGGGTTTTTACCTCTTACTTAACTACCATGGTTACAAAGTTGTTCATGATTGAGTTTCAGTCTTACAATGTACACCACCCCTCACCCCTGCACATTGCTGGCCACCTATTCTCCCAGTTTTCTTCTCACCCTCCTCATGCCTACCTCTGGGGCAAAGATTTTATTCTTTTCTTTCTTCTCTCTCTCGTTGTCCTTGTTGACACTGTGGTTTACATTATTGTTAACATTATTGTATAACACTTTATCTCCATCTCCATTCAGCACCCAGTCCTTGTCCAGAGTGATAAGTTCCAACTATCATTGTCATAGTGGTCATTTCTTTACCCTAACTACACTATTTTACTATTAAAGTGGCAAGTTTCCTATCATGGACTGGTCATCCTGACCCTTACCTCTAGTGTTTCTGGATATTAATACCATGCTATCATTTTTCTTATATCCCACAAATGAGTGGGATTTCTGTATATCCCACAAATTCTATTACTCTCCCTTTTACTCCTTTAACTCAGCACAATACTCTGAATATTCATCTACGTATAAGAAAATTTCATGACTTCATTTTTTTCCTAACAGCTGAGTACTATTCCATTGCTCTTTCTCTTTTTCCTCCTTTTCTTCATTTTCTTCTTTGTGTCTTTCTTTTCCTTCTTCTATTTCTTTATTTTTTTTATAGGGGAGGGCAAGGGTGATCACACCCAGAAGTTCTAAGGATTTACTTCTTACTCCTGTGCTCAGGGATCACTCCTGGAGTGCATGGTTGGGGACCATGTACAGTGTTAGGTATTGAAAAGGGGTTGGCTGTATGCAAGGCAAGCACTTTACTGACTGTACTATCTCTCCAGGCTTTGTCATCTGTTATTCTTTTTTTTTTTTTTTTTTTTTTGAGGTATTCCAAGTGAATCTCAGCAGGCCAAATTTTGAGAATCATAGTAATTCGTTTTTTATTTTATTTATTATTTTTTTTGCCACATCCAGTGACGCTCAGGAGTTACTCCTGGCTATGCGCTCAGAAATCGTTCCTGGCTTGGGGGATCATATGGGATGCCAGGGGATTGAACGGCTGTCAGTCCTAGGTTAGCACATGCAAGGCAGACACCCTACTGCTTGCGCCACTACTCCGGCCCCAAATCATAGTAATTCTTGCTTCTGGTTCATTGGAGGAAATAAAGTGTAGTGTGACAAGTATAAATGCTAGAACCACATATTACAGGTCTTTCATTAACTCAATGAATTGCAAGAGTGGCTTCATCTTTTTGTGCCTCTATTATTTTATCTATAAGATCACTATACACCTAACTTTAGGAAAGTTAAAAGGATAAAATTAATTGTTCCCAAATATGTTAGCTAATTTTAATGAGGTCAAACTACTTACTCAGGCAATTCCCACTAAGAATTTCTGGTCCAAATTTGGCATTGAGAAGACCATTTACTTCCCTAGCAAATTCACCAGTAAATGAGACAATTACATCTGAGTCATTTGTATTACAGGTTGTTGTGAAGAAAACAGTAAGACATAAGCTCTTAGTAAATCTAAGTTAGTTATGGTAATGTGACAAAAATATGCCACCTTCACCAGCTTGACTGTGGTTTTCCACTCACCAGGTGCAGTTCAAACACAATGAACTGTCTCTTTCAGTTTCTTTTCACAGCTATTAAAATACTGAGCCACTTCGAAAGACTACTCATTTCACATTAAAAACGGCTGCCACAGTCTGCAAGACATTATGTTTCTAATGTCTTGAAACATACTTTAGAAACCAGATAGTGTATCTTCTCTTCAGTGACATCATTCTTGCTAAATAAATATTAGTTAACTGGCAGTGGTTTCCATCTGAGTTGAAAATATGCCATAGTTTGCAGCATGACTTACTCATTACTATTTTTCCAAATTTGAATAGAGTAGTCATACTAAAGACATTTTAGGCTCCATAACAACTTTTAGAAACAAGGTACTGAAAATAGGCCCACTTTATTCATTCCTCTCTAGAACCTCATAAAGCAAGTACAACACAGCCTCAAATACCATTCACTCCATATAATTTTATGATAATGTTGATAAGAAAAGAAATGCATTCTGGATTGGTTCCACTCACTATGGCTTTTGTGGTTTCCTCTAGGCACTCTGCTTATCTCCATGTTCCACAGATGTACACACTCGATTCTCTGGCATGACTGGATTGCCGAAAGAAGTGAGCATGGATGTATGTATGAGTGTGCCTTTCCAATCCAGGGTTAGCTCTCATCTTCTGTCCAGAGTCACTAAGATACTCTTCAGACACCCAAGATGTTGAACAGGAATTAATGGTTGAAAAGGAATCTATGATTCACTGACTGAATGAGTGAAAAAAAAAACTATTGTTTAATAAAAGAAATGCTCTGGGTCTTTATTTTGAAGTTTGATGGAATTTTTGCCACAAGTTTTAGCAACTTAATTCTATTTATATCAATAGCCTAAATTAAAATTAGTTTCATTATATGTTAAGGCCACAATTTCTAAGACCCTATCAGCAACAGTAGGTGAGGACTTAAAGTACTGCAACTATTTCTATTTACAAATTAGGGAATAAGACAGGCAGATGTTCAGTAAAACAAAGCCTCCTATTTGCTTTGATTCTAAGAGTTCTTGCAATGGATCTGCCCCATTAGGGATAAATCATTTTGTCTTGAAACTCTTTTGGCAGTTTGAAAACTGAACACACTAATACAGGGATAAAGACAGATCAATAAACTCATAAAAGAAGCCCTGTGCTGAGTCTGTGTGACCATTTAGAAATAAAGGTTCAAGATCGAGAACATGATAGTCTCCAGCAAATGGTAATGGGAAAATTTGATAACTACGTTTAAGCAATTAAAGCTGGATCCATCTCACACCTTACCCAAAAGTCAACTCAAAGTGGATCAATGACCTTGAGATCCCACCAGAAACTACACTGAGGAAAATATAAGCAGAAAACTCCACAATTTGGACCTTGATGATCTAATAACATTGGCAAAAGCAACACAATCATATGTAAACAAATGGGCTCACATCAAATTAAGCAGTTTCTACATGGTGAAAGAAACACAGGTTAAATAATTCAAATAAAAAAAAAGATGCACAAACAACTCACTCAATAAGTAAAGTATTTGCACTTTATACATCAAAAAAGGCTTTATATCCTTGAAAGACAGAGTACTCATGAAGATCAAATAATGTTTTTCAAAAACTCTATCAAAAACAAAAAACAGGAGGTGACATGAACAAACAGGTATCAGAGGAAGATAGGTGGATGGGCAATAGATTTTATGAGAAAGTGCTCAGCTTAACTTATTAAGAAAATTCAAATCGGGGCCGGGCGGTGGCGCAAAGAGGTAAGATGCCTGCCTTGCCTGCGCTAGCCTTGGACGGACCGCGGTTCGATCCCCCGGCGTCCCATATGGTCCCCCAAGCCAGGAGCGACTTCTGAGCGCATAGCCAGGAGTAACCCCTGAGCGTTACCGGGTGTGGCCCAAAAAACAAACAAACAAAAAAAAAGAAAATTCAAATCAAGATGACAATGAAATATCATCTTACACCAATGAGAAAGATACATATCAAAAAATAGTAGGAGTAATTTGGGCTGGCAGGGATATGATGAAAAAAGGAACTCTCATCCACTGTTGGTGGGAATGTTGTCTGCTTCAACCCCTTTGGAAAAAAGTATGAAGAGTCCTCATTAAACTTAGAATTGAGCTACCATATGACCCAGAAATTTTACTTTTAGGCATCTACCCAGGACTTAAAAAATTTATTCAAAAAGAGATATGCATACCACTACAAATTGCTGCACTCAGTACAATAGCTAAGATGTGGAGTCAATCTAGGTATACAATGACTGATGAATGGATTATGAGGATGTGTATATATACCAAATATGCAGTTGTAAAATGAAATAATGCAATTTGCTGCAACCTGGTTGGAACTTGAAGATATCATGTTGAAGAATGACAAACACAAAGTTATCTCATTTTTCTGTGGTATATAGGATAACTGGATGATGGCATGTAATGTAATGAAGGGGGAATGCATAGATCACACTTGATCTGGGAGCTTAGGAAGGAGAATAAAGAAGAAAAAAATCAAAGGAAGAAGAAAGATAATGACACAAGTAAGTATTGGGGGAATAAGTGTTGTGGCTTTAATTATAATAGTAATGTGATATAGGTATATATCCAGAACAAAGACAACAACACTGAAAACATGAAACCTAAGCTTCAACCACCCAATTTTGTAATGTGCCTGTCACATTACAGGTATTAGGTCAGGTGTGTTGGGGTTATGGATTATGGAAATACTGGTGGGAGAAAGTTGACACAGGTGGTAGGATTGGTGTCAAATATTATATGCTTAAAACTCAACTATCAATAACTTTGTGTACAATAGTTCTTTAATTAAACAAAAAAGAAATGAAGGCTCAAGCATCTTGTCTTCTTTTCCTACCATCTTTGTCACTACAAAGATCAAGAATGTGCTTCAGATGGAAATTATCATTCTTTTAATAGGCCCACATCAAATTACCATGCCAGTTTCTTTATGTAATTCTTAGTTAAAATTACCATTTTGGTTTCACCACTTCCACCAAGTGCACATTGATTTAAATCCATTGTAGTGAAATGACATTATATGTCTATTCAAAAACATGTTTTATTGTTTTCATAGCCCCACCCTGTAGTTCTTAGCACATATTCTTGGCCCTTAGGCATCATTGCCAATGAGCTCAGGAGACCACACAGGGTGCTAAGGATCTAACTCTGGTCATCCTTACGCAAGAAAAGCACCTTACTCATTGTACTATCTCTTCAGCTTCATTTCAAAGTCATTTCTTCCTCACCCCCCAAAATCATTTTTATTAACTTTTTTTTCTCATATGTCTTTCATTATTGACAGAGAATGTGTTGGAAGTCACTTGAAAAAAAACTGAGTACTTATAAACTTTTTGTTTATTCAGAAATGTGAAATATGAGCTATTCAGAAATGTGAGCTACATATCAAATTTTTATTTACTTATTATTTAAAGATTTGAAAAAAAAAATATCTGAGGATCACATGATACTCTTTTCCAAAAACTTACAACTTCAGAAATACTGGTGAATCCCAAAGTCCTTTTGACACAACCTGTACTTGATAGATCCCATCTTGGAAGGCAGGGTATGGACACACACATTTTGTCAACTTGTGGAGCTGAGATTTAGAATCCAACTTGGGGTTTTGCTTTGCTTTGTTAAGAGTGCCTCAGAGTGAAAAATGTTGTAGTTTCCCAAGCATATAAAACTGAGATTGCAATAAAAAATATTTGAATAAATTAATTTGCTAACTCAAAAGCAAATGGAGTGTAATTCCATGGATCTTCTCATCCCAAGTATGAGTTTTCCTGAGGTTCAGAGTTCATGTGTTTATCTTTAGAATTAGTTTTTGTAAAGATTCTTATCTGTTATTCATGGGGAGTATGAAGTTATGGAGTGCTAGTCTGGATAAAAACTGTATTATAACATAAAATGCATCATTAATACTTTAAAACCCAGCATGATTTATATTTATATAAATAACATAAAAGAAGCCAATTAAACTAAAGTCACTGGGGTGTAAATAACATAAAAACTTATTGTTCTGTAAGCTACTGAAAATAAACTAATAATGAAAGTATTTATCATATGTCTAAAACCCAAGCAGGTACGAGGGGGTTAAGCAGACTTCTGCAGAGGGAGACATTATTTTTCTGACATCTTTTAGTGCAGGCCCACATTTTCATCCAATTCAGAGCCATTTGAGATGTGACATTAAATCTGAAATTTGCCTTTTGTCCATTTGAGCAATTAATAATTTAAATGCAACAAGGACATCTTGATTCCAACACTTTGTAATCTGACTAGGAGGATATTTAAAATTCATTACAGTACATTAAACTCGCAGTGAACAGTTAGCTTCATTGCAAAATAAATAAATAGCCAATTTGCTTCAATCAGCAGAAATTCTGATAAAATCAGCAAAACACCAATTAAAATGTGAAAAATGTCACCTACCGTAGTTATTCTAATGGAACATGGACTTGGAGGAAGGAACTGATTCAATGTTTATTTTCATACCAGCTGTGGCTTCCAAATGTAAATCATTTCACTTTCTGCTTTTGTAGAAAGCCCTTTCAAGGGCCTGGCATTGATCCTATGGGTAAGTAATTTGTATTACATAACAAAGCAACTACTGGAACTGTACTTGAAGTTGCTTCATTTTCTGGCAATTCATTGTTTTCTTTCAATGTTTTACAAGTCTTCTTGTCTTCAGGAGAAATGTTAACAGGTTGAAGGCCAAAGGTGAGACCATGTGACTCATTTCTATTTAATACATCTGAGAATTATCCCGGATTAGGGTAGCACCTCTCAGAGATATCATGTCTCCTTCTTGACATGTCCATCATATGGGCCCAACAGCACAATGCTGCTATGTACACAATCATTCTGACTTTTGCCACAGCATGGCAAGTTCAAGCTCAGTGTGTTTATTCATCTCAAGTATTTAACTGGGTGCTGATTGCCTGTAATAAATGAGTATGAGGAGGATGGGTGGGGACACATGGATGGCATTTTCTTTTATTACAACAGGCCCTGACCTCTTGATTGCACAATTTAGAAATCAATTTTATTCCCTCATTGTCTTCCAGAAGAAGTAACTATGGTAAAAGAGGAAAAAGAAAAACCCACAAACTAACATTTTGTTACATACCCTGACATAAAATTTTTTTAGAAAGAATAAAAAAGGAGAATCATTTCAAACTGCAAAATGGGTTTTCCTTCTTTACCTGCCTTTTCTTCTGTGTAGGCAGTTTCTCCTGGACAGAAACCATTAAATCATTTCTAACAAGCACCATGGAATCTCTGTCAATTCTGGCCACTTCAGAAATTAGTAACAGGAAAGGACTGTGCAAAAATGAAAATAATTGTACTGTATCATGGGTGCTATTTTTCCTCTTGAATTGGTGAAAAGCTTGCTTCATCATCTTTTCAACAACTATAAGCAATAAATAGTCAAAAAATGTTTTTAGAACCTCAGGATGGAAACTGATCCATTTGCAAATGAAGTTGTTCCATATCCAGTTAGGTGATGGAGCTTATGTTTAAGTAGATCCACAATTCAAAAACCCCAAATTAAATTTAAACACTTCAGTCTAACCCATAATGAGTTTCAAATTCTATTAAATGGATAGCAGATAGCAGTTTTTTTTTTTCAAAAATATTGTTTGGAAGCTGCTTTTTCTTCAAGTATTGTGAAATTATTGTCATTAAATTTCACCCTTTGAATTTCTCTATTAGCCCTACTTAATAATTATGGGATGGGCTAGTCCATGAGCCTAAAGGTACTGCATGTTTGTCTTACACACTGCAAAGATCAATATTGAATATGCCTGTATTTAAAACTGAATTTGTATCATTAAAGTTAAAGAAACACATGATATTATTAGAAAATATAAGAATAAAATCAGGAAAATTCTTCATATAGACTCCAGTTACCACCTTCCACCACAATGGTTGTTGAGATCTTAGGCATAAGCCTTAATCCTTCTCAGCATCATTTTCCTGCATTTGTTCTATAGGATAGTAATTCACTTAAATGAGTTGATTAATTTAGGGCCGAGGTATGATAAATGTAAAGCTTGTAGGAAAATACAAGTACATAGAAACTGCTTGATAAATTCCGATTATTATAATTATTCACCATTCTACATTGCTTAAGTAAAGGCAGACCAGCGACCAAGAGTAATCTCTGATAGCTATGAGCCAAAAATTATCCCTGAATGCAGCTGGGTGTGGTCCCCACCCTTCTCAAAACAAACAATCAAATATCAGGCAGGACTAAATGCATGTTTGCAGGTAGGAGGTTCAGTCCTTGTCGTCAAATGTCTCTTGAGCATCATTAAGGAGTGATCTCCAAACACTACCAGGTATGGCCCCCAAAATACAAACAAAAATATTTAAAAAAAACACCAGGCAAGTATATGCATGGACTTAGTCCTCAAAAGTCTTGCCTGACTTTACAAATCAAAATGGATGATGCGATATTTGGGTCACAGCAGTACTTAAAATTTATTAATAATTTACCTGAAATTCAAATTTTATGGCATCCTGCACTCTATCTACAGTTTAGTGATTGCCTTACGGTACTTACAGACCATGACAAACTCATGTTTCCTTTAAATCCTGGGGGAGTAAGCCAAGGATAGATTAGAAGTAAAATGTTTAGATTATTGTCTTAATTCTTCACTGCACTTTGGGTCTTGAGATAGAAAGTTCCAATGTTACTCTGGATGTCCTTGGGATAATATGACATGCAATCAACATCCCCTGTACTGGCTCATCATCCAGAGGCTGTGATACCCTTGTTTATAGCACTTTCAATTCCACAGACGTTTTTACTTGACTAATTCACTGTTTCTTACCAGGCAGGGGGTAGCGAGGAAATCATTCAAACTAAATGTTACTTTGAAGTTCAGTTACTTGGCTGAAAAACGGCAAATAAATTGATCATTGCAAATGGTCTAAAATTTGAATGATTCTTTTTCCACTTCAACTAAATCTATTGAGCACACCCCAATAATTTAAAAGTGCTGAAAATAAGCAGTATTGGGGATTAATGAAAGCAATATATTCACTCTGTTGCATTTATTATTTTTAAATTATCAAACTCCCACTTGAAGGAATGCAATGAGGTTGAAGTGAAGCAATTTTGTTGTTAAATATTGTCATTTAGTAGAGAACGCATGTGGCGCTGAACTGAAATAGCACAAGCACTTGCTATTTTCTGTTTATCCTGAGTCATTTGCAAGTGAACCAAAAAATAAAGTAATAACAAAGAAGTTCCTTGTCTCAATGATCCCACAGGGGATTAGCAAGACTTGGCAAAAAGTAGCTCTGGATGTGAGGAAAAGAAGGCAACCAGAATCGGGCAGCTTTTTCTGGGGTTCAGAAGGACAGAGTTCATCCTCATAGAAGGAAATTTCTAGCTACAAGACATATATACATACAAACAAACAGACCACCTGAACAAATATGGAAGGAATAGACCTTTGGGCTGTGTGACTTGAGGCAAATGACTTATTTATCTGAGCTCCAATTTCTTTTGCTGATGAAAGCTATAGCAGCCACCGAGGTGTCTTGAACACAAGAGATCTTGTATGCCAGGACACACAGCATGGAGAGCAGAAGCAGCCCTATAAGAGGTACACTGGTGATAGGTGTAGTATTAGAAATATGTGCATGAGAAACTATTATTATTGGCATTGTAAAGCACAAAATCTAAAAAAAAAAAGATTCCAAAAATAAAACTTCCCAAATAAAATCTTATTTTCTCTTCATCACCATTCTCTTGGTGGTGATGGTTATCTACCCATAGTTGCATTTTATTTGTTTGCTTTGGGGCCACATCCAGTGGTACACAGGGGTTACTCCTGGCTCTGCAGACAGAAATTACTCCTGGTGATGCTCAGGGGACCTTAGAGGATGCCAATTTATTGAACCCAGATCAGACACAAGCAAGGCAGGTGCCCTACTCTTTGTACTAACTCTCCAGCTGAACTTACAGGTATGGTGCTGTACAGAAACTAGGTGTCTATTTGTAGTTCTGCATACTCAGCTGAGGTGCTTCCTGAAGTTTGCCGTCAGCTGTAGTTCTCACACACATACTCATTGGGGCTTGATTGGATCTATTAGTTGAGGCATATGGGTTATAATCATGGTATTCACAGGGCAACTGTGTTGCTCACATACATGCTTGTCTGAGCTCAAAGCCTCTGACATGGTTGTTAAAACATCTTTTTTATTTTCTAGAATTATAGAAACCTTTCTATAACTTTTCTATAGTTATATTAGGGGCTACACTCCCTTGTGGTTCTTTCTCATACCTGATTATAGTATGACAAAGCTCACAGGATAGACGCCAGTTCATGTAGCACATATAGGATTTGGACCTGTGGCCAAACACTTGCAAGTATACTTGTTTGCACTTGAAAAATTATTTTCTTGTAGCTGTAGTTTGATGGTTAGCATCAATATGGCCCGGAGCATAGCCAAGAGTGACCCTTGAGCACAGAGCCAGAAGTAAGCTCTGAGCACTGAAAGGTATGGCACAAAAACAAACAAAAAATAAGCCTCCTTCTCTTGTATTATTTGAAATGGTAAACAGCTTTGGGGAGTATTGCCATTTTAATGATATTCATCCTGCCAATCCTAAAGCAGGGTATGTTTCTCCATTTCTTTGTGTCCTCTCTTATTTCTTGAAGTAGGCTTTTGTAGTTTTCTTTGTATAGGTCCTTCACCTCTTTAGTTAAGTTGACACCAAGATATTTGAGTTTGTGAGGGACTAAAGTAAATGGGATTGTTTTTTAAATATCCATTTCTTCTCTATCATTAGTGGTGTATAAGAAGGCCATTGACTTTAGCGTGTTAATTTTGTAGCCTGCCACTTTGCTATATGAATATATTGTTTCTTCTAGAGTCTTTAGGGTTTTCTAAATATATTATCATGTCATCTGCAAACAGTGAGAACTTGACTTCTTCCTTACCTATCTGAATGCCCTTGATATCTTTTTCTTGCTTAATTGCTATGGCAAGTACTTCTAGTACTGTGTTGAATAGGAATGGTGAGAGAAGTCAGCCTTGTCTTGTACCAGATTTTAGGGGAAAGGTTTTACTTTATCTCCATTGATGATTATATTTGCCATTAGCTTGTGGCAGATGGCCTTGACTATATTAACAAAAGTTCCTTTCATTCCCATCTTGATGAGGGTTTTTTTTGGGGGGGAGAGTCACACCCGGAAATGCTCAGGAGTTACTCCTGGCTCTATGCTCCTGACAGGCTCGGGGGACCATATGGGGTGCCTGGATTCAGTAACTTATTATCTTAATCTTAAGAGAATCTAAACTTTTTTTTCATTTATACTGCTTTCTTTTTATTTTTAGTCTATATACTCTATAAAGATTAACTCCAATAAGTTATCATGTTAGGATTTATGAATCCAATATTATGAAGTTCTTATTTTTATTTTATTTTATTTTTATTTATTTATGTTTTTTTGGTTTTTGGGTTACACCTGGCAGCACTCAGGGGTTATTCCTGGCTCTACACTCAAAAATTGCTCCTGGCAGGGTCAGGGGACCATATGGGATGCTGGGATTTGAACCACCGTCCTTCTGCATGCAAGGCAAACACACTGCACCCATGCTATCTCTCTGGCCCCAAAGTTCTTATTTTTAAGTTTTTCCCACAGTAAACATTTTCCCACTGTAGTGACACATGGAATAGATACAGACATAGAGCATTTTTGTATTTGTTTGGTGGGGTGGCCACACCAGGCAGTGCTCAAGGCTTATTCCTGACTTTCTGTTAAGGAATCACACTGATTGGTTCAGGTCACAATAAGGGATGCTAGGAATCAAACCCAGATTGGCCATGTTGAAGAAAAACTATCTTATCTGCTCTACTATCTCTACCAACAGTAACCCCAATACTTCCAACATACCATAGAATAAAAAATTCCCTCAGAGCTTCTGAAAGCCAAGTAGATGAAGACCCAGGAACAATAGTCCTTGAAAATTTCTGTGCAAGAATTCGTTTAGACATGTTTGTTTATGTTTATCAGGCTTTTGGGGGTAAATTTTGGTCATTATTAACAACCCATAATCCCACTAAGGAAAAGCATGATTCAGGCTAGACATTTTCTACTTTGTATTTATCCTATTTAGAAATAGGCAAAGATGAAAATAGATGGTTAGATTCTGAGATGATGGTTATACCTTGCCTTCAGGAAATGTCCCTCTCTTTTGTTAGAATCCCCTCCATGCCCCAATGCTTATTAGAGGGCTCTGTCTATGAGAAATGAGTCCCCTGTCACATTTCTTTGAATTGATAGTTTTGGTTGTAGCATCTATTATTTTCAGATCTGCTTTTTCACTCTCAAAATGAAAGTCTTCTATTGAAGACTCTGCTTAATCTACCAGCATGGTTGTGCCTAGCAGACTGACTTACAAAAATAGTGCTCTACAGGATGTCCACTCTAAATATGTAACCACTGTTAATGAAGCACCAATTTTTTTTCCTTCTAGAACTATGTACCTTGAAGGCATTGCTCACAGAAAAGTAAACAATAAATTAAATGACATAAAAAAGAACTACTCTCTGGTAGTTCACCTGAATGTTTTATTGCAAATGAGCCCCAATTTTACAGAATTTCTTTCCATCTCATGACAAAAAAAGATGTAGAGCATCAAAACAACAACAGAACAGCATCTGATCCAAAATGAATTCCCCTCCCAATAGCCTGGAGAGTGGGTGGTAGCTTTGTTTATGCATCCACCATGAAATCAGTCCATATTGATTACTAAAGAGAATGAGTTTCCTCTCCAGGTTGTTCAGCTATCCTGCTCATTTCTTAATAGTCCTACATTCATAAGAGGCCAAAGGACTCTGACCTTGACAAGCTAACCGGGCAGGAAAAGGCGATCATGTGTACCAGGCTGTCATCCATCCCACAAATTATGATAAAATATACCTCACAATCAGAGAAAAGAGTTGCATATCTCCAGTGACATCCTCAGTAGTACGTTTAAGGATTTGACTAGGACAGCAATTTATTTTGCACTAACATGCTTTATGGTTATCATCAACCATTATGTCTTCAGAGACTGAAAGTTGATGTGTTTATGAACTCCAGCTCCCTGTTGCATTATCTCCACTGCTCCTAAATTCTCTCTTGCTCTCTTTTGATTCATTCCTTCTCACTTCCTTCCTTTGCCCCTTGTTTTATAAAGCTGCCAGGTTTCATAAAGGAAAAGAGGCAAAAAAGAAATGAGTCCACATTATACAAAGGGCACAAAAGGAACCAATTTCCAACCCTGAATAGTTTCAAAATGAATGATTATCTGGCTAATTAGTGAAATAAATAATAATAATTGCCTGTCCCTACTCATTAGAGCCCTTCATAGTAAATGGAAGCCCAGTGCAGAGTTCCTGTGAGCTGTGTGAGTTTTGAGTTGAGAAAAGGTGAACAGAACAATTCCATCTTAAAAATGTCCACATGCCAGCCCATAAAACACAGAGAGCAAGAAATCAATCAGGAGTCTCAGTATCTGTAAAGGAGATGGTTTTGACTTCTTCCATAAAGCATGGTCTTGGCTTCTTCCCATGAGTAATGATTAAACTCTGTTCCAGGTATTCAAAAAATAAGGAATTAATCACTATGCCAAAGACCCCCTGGGACAAGCCATAGAAGAATTCTCAGTTATTCAAAGATATTCAAAGCTATCTATTCAATAGCATCTATGTTCTGAAAGTCATCTAACCCACATGCAGCACTTTTTTTTTCAGACCATCTTGTAAAACATGAAACTTGTGAGTTCCCTCCCAGAACCACTAATCCAGAAACTCTTAGAGTGCATCCAGCATCTTCAATTGAACCCAGTTCCTGGATGCTCAGTATGTCCCTGAAGTTGGCTCACCTTTATAATAGTCAGCAGCTGTTGAGATTGAGCAATACTGCGAAATGACACCAAATCTCTACCCTGTGGAGAAAGGTAAGGGAGTAGGAAATCTCTTCATATCGGACAAGGTTGTTGGAGGAGTTTTTACCCCCTGGTTCAGCCATAGCAAGTGAATGCTTTTCTTTGCATTCTCCTTGCTGCAACATCTGCACGTAATAGAAAACCTCATTGCTGTTCCATAACTGGAGACAGTGCAGCCAAACCTATTACTCACTACTGAAAGCAATTGATTGGCTTCTAATGAGGCAGCAGATCAGCCTTTAAGGGGGTCTAGTCTCAGTGTGATTATGAATGGACTATCCATTAATGTTAATTAGTGGGAGTTTCTATTGCTCAGGAAGCTGTCTTGTAAAGGCCTTGTTTCTGGATGCTTAAGTTATCTTCATTTTGGGTTTAGGAGTTCATCAGTGTTCAAGAGTCAACACAAGAGTGAATGAAGTTTGTCTCTAGGACTGTATCAAAGTTTATAGAACCTGCTTAGCATGTGGGAGCTCAGAAATTCAATCTTCAGAATACTAGAATGTGAATCTGGGTAACAGTACATGGGGCTTGAGCACTAAATGGTCAAGACCACATCACCAGGCCTAGCCTCACTGGACATGGCCATTGTATATATAGATAAAAAGAAAATTCTCTTTAAACTTCCTCCTTTTTCTGGAAGCTATTATGTTAAATGAAGTAAGCCTAAAGAAAAAGGAGAAATATAGAATGATATCACTTACATGTGGTATTTAGAATAATTGCATAGGGGCTGGAGTGATAGAACATTGTAGGGCATTTGTCTCGCATGAGGCCAACCCAGGAGACGGTGGTTCGATTCCCAGCATCCTATATGGTTCCCTGAACCTGCCAGTGGACGATTTCTGAGTGCAGAGCCAAGAGTGCCCCCTGAGCAATGCCGGGTGTGACTCCAAAACAAACAAACAATAAAAGATTAACTGCATGAAGAAATGAAGTGGTTTATATGGGACTTATCTTAAACACT
Organism: Suncus etruscus; assembly: GCF_024139225.1. Classification (NCBI taxonomy): domain Eukaryota; kingdom Metazoa; phylum Chordata; class Mammalia; order Eulipotyphla; family Soricidae; genus Suncus; species Suncus etruscus. The sequence continues at coordinate 29,108,021 of NC_064852.1, forward strand.
CTTGGCCCCAGAGTATAGTGAGGAGAAAGGAAGAAATTTATTGAAGGAAGAGGAGAAACACAAATATGAAAGAATGGGGGACAGTTTTCAAGAGGTCTCAGGTATATTTGGTGGTGTGAAAAAAGGACAGAACTAAATATCCAAGCCGAAGTCAATAACAATAAAATTATATAACACAAGCAGTCAAAACTTAAAATGGACCAATAAACTGGCAAGCAGTGGGGGGGGGAGGCAGGAGCGGTGGTATGGGATGCATTCTGAGAACATTGGTGTAGAGAAGTGGACACTAGTAGTGGGGTTGGCCCTGAAGCATTGTATAATTAAACAAACAACTAGGAAGAACTTTGTAAGTCACAATGGTTTCAATAAGATATTTTTTAAAAATAAACTTTTTCTCTTTTCTAAACCAAACTTCCCAAACCCCCATATTTCTCCCTCTACCATAACACATTTTGCTAAGTCGGCTTACATAATTAGTTAATTCTTAAGCAGTTAGTATTGGGGAAGCAGAGATTTTTCCTGAGCCTAAACTACATATAAGCTGGCCTGGGAAACACTGGTAAGTAAACAACTACAATACTATATTAGCTTCCATCATTTTCAGTCAGGAAATGAGGTCATTGCCAGTCAGAAAATGAGGAAAGAATAAGCTGAGCTGAAACCAAGCAGCCCAATCCTAGCATTAATATTGACCAAAATTTCTTAAGGATAATAATAACAACTTAGTTAAGTCTGGTAACACCCTAGAGGACAATTATACCAGGCCTAAAGCATCAAGCATGCAGGAAAAATATATTTCTCCTGTCAATCTCCTCATCATTGCCTGACACCTCCACATTTTTCAAAGAGAGACACTGGAAAAATTATTGAAACTTGAAGGTATATAAGGTGAGCAAAAACTGGTGACAAAATAACTGTGACTTTGCTCATAAACTTGTTATGTTTATGGAGTTCATCCTTACCCTGGGTCCATTTGGCTCCAACTCTACAGTAAAACAAGGAGGTGAGAGGGAAAAACACTCTATTGTGTCATTTATGGTTACTCCTACAAGGATATTGTAAAATAATTTTTATTATGGGATTCAGGAAAAATTACCAACTCTCTTTGAAGAATCATCACCCACTTTGCAAAATGTACATCAACCCAACAGTCATGACTAGCTTCTGGGAATCTCTTGCCCACAGTTGCAGAAGTATTTCAGGTTCAGTAAGATGCTTAGGAATGGGAAATAGCAGATAACACAAGAATGAATCAGTAAGAATGGAGCAGAATAAAAAACAAGAATTCAAATGGATTCTCTATCCCAATAAAAGATGGCAATGATAGTTTTAAAGATTTCCTCTTTCTATTTATTTAAACAGTGAATAATGACTTAGAAAGTGTTATTATTTTCCACTTTTATTCAGAGGGCATGCCAGCTTCTTTATCTTGTTTATCTTCATTATCTTGTTCCATGAACAAGGAGGTTCCACCTCCTATTTCTCCACTTTGGCTGCCTTGACATGATATTAGAAAGCAGGAACATTGGTGATGATACAGCTTTCCCAGTTCCTGGTCTCTGAGAGAATATAAAAACCAGTCTCAGGTGAATACTGACCCAAATTCCCAATGCCAGTAAAATGTATTTTTAATGGGGGAGTTTCAGAGAGTACACCCTGTTGTGCTAAAGGCTTACTGATACTCAGAGGATAGTATAAAGTGACAAGATCAAACCAAGGTTGGCAGAGTTTAAGTCCCTGAAGCCCTATGATCAGTAATAAATGGTTCAAAGGAAACTACCTTTGTGGGATTTCTTTTTTTTGGGGGGGGCCACACAGTGGTGCTTAGGACACATTTTTTGGTTCTATGCTCAGGGATTACTCCTGGCAGTACTCTAGGCACTATATAGGATGTCAAAGATCAAACTCAAGCAAGGCAAGCATTCTACCCATCATACTATCTCTCCAGACCTAGGAAAACCATTTTAATTTTGGCTACCTCTTAAGAAACAGGGTTAGGGACACTATCACCTTTTCACTAGTTGACAGTTGCTAAAATACAGATATGAAAAAACAGAATAATTTAGGGCAATAACTATTGACATACCATTCCTGCTTCCCTTGGTATTTCAGACCTGCCCCATGCCAACCTGGGACTCAGTCTCCCACCCTAACAGCAGATTCCTCCAATAGAGATTGCTTTCCCATCAACCCAAACAGTAGTCAAATAGTCGAGCTCAAGACCTACATAGGAAGAATTAATACTGACCTCTTCTGAGTAGGAAGAGTGTGGTACTCTACAAGCATATGGTAGAGGAGAGGACTAAATGTCCTCTTTTATGAAAGAAATAGGGCAACTTTACCCCCCAAAAGTGGGGAGCAGGGGACTTTCAAAGGTGTGCATCCACTTAGAGGCTAGTTCTTTTTGTTTGTTTGTTTGTCTGTTTTGTCTTTTTTATTTAAAAATATTTTTATTAAATATAATTTTTATTTTAATCATAGTGGCTGACATATCATTGAAAGTAATATTTTAGGTACATATTAACATAAAATCAGGGGAATTCCCATCAACGAACTGTCCTCCCTCCACCTCCGTTCCCATCCTTCTTCCCATAACCTCTTTCCTTACCTCCGGGGCTGCTAGAATAAGTGAACCCCTCTGTACCTAGCTTACTACTTAGTGGTCTTACACCTATTTGGTCTTGGTACCGCCCTTACTTCCCCCCCCCCCCATTGGGAGGCAGGACTAGATAGTTCAAGTTATGTGGTTTTGTTTGAAGAAGAGAAAAGTAATAACCTGGAGAAAAAAAAATCAAAAAAGAATCAGATACTCTGGAAATGGGTGGAGTCATTCTAGAGGCTTTCATCCTTGGTTTGAGAGACGAAGGGGGAAAAGAAGGTGAAACACCACAACAGTACATAAAGAACTGTCAAATAAAATATCCAGTGAGCATTCCAAAAAAAAAAAAAACCTAACAAAACAAAATAAAAGGGTAAGCACCATATAAAAGCCATGGTATTGAGATAAAAAAAATTGTGGCAGAGCACATAAGAAAAGAAGAAAATAAATAAATATAAATGGAGACATCCACTTCAATAGCCAAATATGGGAGTCATTTGAAAAGGTATTTCCTTTGCCTAAGAGATACAGGGTTTCTCCACCCTTGAAGTATATTGTCATGGGATTAACTATAGACTCCATTCAGGTTCATTTACTCTCCCCTTGGTACTTTTGTGGTGTATGGAAGACTTCTGCTTCGTCCTGGGTGATAACATCAGACCTCTGTATCTAGAGGTCTCGGTATCTGCACGAGTCAAGGAGTTGAACTTATGATTATGTCTTTCTTTGTGGGTCTAGAAGTTCTGTTCCCTCAGTGTCATTTTAATCCGTCTTCTGTGACTGGTGGTCCTGGTCTTTGTGCTGATCCTAGGATGGGCCTGGTATAGATAGCATCTTCCATTATGTTTCCAGAGGTCCCCTTCTGTTGCAATAGTCTCAGACAGACCTCTGAAACTAGGGATCATAGTTGTTATGCAGGTCATAGCTCACACCCTAGACTAGGGCTTTTTTTTTTTTTGGTCCCAGGATACATAGTCTGGCCATGGTTCTGTTAGCCAGTCATCTGTAAATCGCGATCTTGGGATTTAGACAGACAAAGGGTGACAAGTCTGATTTTGTTTTATCGTTAGCTGGTGAGGTAGGATAACTTGCTCTTAGGTCAAGTTGTTCGCATTTTCCTCATTGTCAGGGTATCATATTAGGGCTGGCACTTGTTGGTGTCTGAGCACTGTTAAGGATGTCCCGGTTGGGATTTGTTTCCTGTGGCTGTTGTGAAGAAGTGTGTCGTTTCTATGTCTGTGGTCCAGGATTCAAGGCTGGACGGTTGGTGTCTAATCACCTGGGGTCTAAGTTGTGTCCATGTGACATATTTTCAAGGTGGGAGATACCCCAGTATTGTAAACAAGTATGAGTTCTTATCCCTAATAAATATAAGGTCGTTTTTATACGTAAGATTTCCCCTTTTTTTAGTGTGCCTTTGCAGGGAGAAATGGTGCTACATTATATTGCCAGTGCATTTGATGGTGGAGAGAGAAGAAAACAAAAACATGTCACACACCCAAAGATAAAAATAGAAATAAAAAAATATGTGCTCACATATATATATGACAAGAAAAAAGATTTTTAAGAAATGAAGTAAAAAATTAATTAAAGGAACAAGGTGATGCAAGAAAGTATCTTGCATCTGGGGAAAAGCGGGTAAAGAGGTAGTGTAATACAGGTCTTATACTTATGATGGTAGTATAGGTTTCCCCATTGTTTCCCCATTGAGATTTTCTTGTGGTGTGTGGAATCCTGGGCACCTTTTCATCTCGCAACCTGACCTTGAGATTGGCAAAAGATTTGCGGTAGGAAGGACTTGGGAAGAGTACATGCATTGGGATATACTTGTAGAGCTAAGTCCGGTTTCAAGTAACAGTCCACGTTAGGAAGGGTTGGTAAGGAGGACCACACAACATGAGTCAGCAGGGAAGTTGGTTGCTTTTCTTGTAGGGGGTGAGGTGTGGGTTTGACTGGTTGTCCCTTTGCTTGGGTGCTGGGTACTGGTTCGCTGGGGTAGGAGGTCATTCTTGATGCCTAATGGAATAGGAACTGACGGTGAAGAGTTTTTTTTTTTTCTTTTTTTTTTTTTTGGTTTTTGGTTTTTGGGCCACACCCGTTTGATGCTCAGGGGTTACTCCTGGCTATGTGCTCAGGAATCGCCCCTGGCTTGGGGGGACCATATGGGACGCCGGGGGATCGAACCGCAATCCTTCCTTGGCTAGCGCTTGCAAGGCAGACACCTTACCTCCAGCGCCACCTACCCGGCCCCAACGGTGAAGAGTTTTAATGTGGGGAATCTGGATGGGATTGCGGGGTGAAGGGATAGCCGAATTTTCAAAGGGGTAAAAGGGGAAAGTATATGGAAGGCCAGGAAAGAAAAGAGAAAATAAATTAAAAAGAAAAGGAGAGAAAAAGAAGAAAAAAAGAAAAAGAAAAAAAAAACAGTAGTGAGAAGAGTAGAGAAAAGAGCAAGGGAATGCTAGTTTGTTTGAGTGTGTTCGATGAGTAGGGCCTGTAGTATAAGTCTATAGATCACAGTTGCTGCTTCGGTGGTTTGGGTGGTCATGTGCTTCAAGTCCTAAATGAAAGTATTACCTAGGGATAAAGGTAATGTTAAAGAGTTTTATCGGGACATTGTCGTAGTGCAAGCTGGGTATGGTATCTCGTGTGATTGAGCCCCGAGATGCAACCTTAGTTTGTCCACCCTTTGTATCCAAGAACGCCTATAGACAGAAAAGCTGAGAGGTTATTTTAAGTATAGAAAGATTAAGGCATTAAAACATATTTTTATGGCATGCTTCCATTGGAGTCAGTGGTTTCCCATGGTATCCTTTACCTGTAATCCTGTATATAATCCCTAAAGGCTTATTATGGGCCCTTGTAGTAGAAGGCTGATTACTTACCTGGTCTTTCTATGCTGCTGTTTCTGCTGTGGCTGGTTTTTTTTGTGGTATAGTCAAGAGTTTATGTTGTTCCTCTTTTATGTGTTTTGGGCACTGCTCTCCGGTATATGTTGACTATTACAGTGTTTGGGGTTTCTACCCTGTTAAACCCTGTTATTTGATTGTTGAGTATTGTATATAAGGTGTATGTTCTAGGTGCTTCAGAATAGTGCTATCATTCTGTATTTATCTTTCATCTTCTGGCTTACTTCATTTAACATAGTATGTTCTAGGTCCATCCACGTTGCTGCAAAGTCTGTGATTGTATCATTTCTGACTGCCATGTAGTATTCCATTGTGCATAGATACCACATCTTAATGATCCATTCATCTGTTGTTGGACATCGAGGTTGGTTCCAAGACTTGGCTATTATACTGAGTGCTGTGATAAATAGTGGGGTGCACACATACTTTTGAATGAATGTCCTTCCAACTTGGGGGTAGTTACCTAGGAGAACAATTGCTGGGTCAAATGGCAGCTCAATTCTGAGTTCTTTGAGCACTCTCCAGACTGTTCTCCATAGGTGTTGGACTAGGGGGCATTTCCACCAGCAGTGGATGAGAGTGCCTTTCATGCCTCATCTCTGCCAACATAGATTGTTCCTATTATTTTTGACGTGAGCCATCCTCACTGGTGTAAGGTGGTACCTCATTGTTGTCTTTATTTGGATTTTCCTAATGATGAGTGAAGGTGAGCATGTTTTCATGTGTTTGTTCGCCATCTTTCGGTATTCCTCAGAGAAGTGTCTGTTCATTTCATCTTTCCATTTTTTATGGCTTTATTTGGTTTTGGGGGGCTCAGCTTTCTGAGTGTTTTGTATATTGTGGATATCAGCTCTTTATCTGATGATGGGTGAAAGACTTTTTCCCAGTCAGTTAAATGTCTTCTTGTGTTAAGTAGGGTTTCTTTTGCCATGCAGAAACTTTTTAGTTTGATGTAGTTACATTTATGTTTGACGCTAAAGTTCTTGCCATTGGTGCTCCATCCTCGAAGACCTTTTTGATATGTAGGTCTTCGAGTGTTCTACCTATTTTCTTCTCTATAAACTTTATAGATTTGGGTATAATTTTGAGGTCTTTGATCCATTTTGAGTTGATTTTTGTATAAGGAGTGAGGTATGAGTCAATTTTGAAGTTCTTGCATGTGGTTTTCCAGTTGAACCAACACCATTTGTTGAAAAGACTTTCTTTGTCCCATTTCAAGTTCTTGGCTCTTTTGTCAAATATCAGTTGATTGTATATCTGGGGGCATATGTCTGGAAATTCTGTTCTAACCCATTGGTCTGAGCCTCTGTCTTTGTACCAGTACCATGCTGTTTTGATCATTATGGCTTTATAGTATAGTTTCAGGTTAGGTAAGGAGATGCCACCCAGCTTCCTGTTTTTTAGTTTGTGTTTGGCTATCCTGGGTCTTTTGTGGTTCCAGATCAATTTTATGATTGATTGTTCTAAGTCTTTAAAGAATTATATCTGAATTTGGATGGGGATTGCGTTAAATCTATATAGGAGTTTGGGTAGAATGGTCATTTTGACTATGTTGATTCTACCTACCCATGAGCATGGGATGTTCTTCCATTTCCCAAGATCCTCTTCAATTTCTTTCTGAAGTGTTTTGAAGTTTGCCAGGTATAAGTCCTTCACTTCCCTGGTAAGGTTGATTCCTAGGTACTTGATTTTTTTTTGATACTATTTTAAATGGAGTTGTATTCTAAATCTCTCTCTCTCTTCTACTTTGTTATTTGTATAGAGAAATGCTACTGTCTTTTGTTTATTGACTTTGTAACCAGCCACTTTGCTGTATTGGTTTATTGTTTTTAGGAGTTTTACTGTGGACTCTTTAGGGTTTTCCATGTATATCATCATGTCATTTGCAAAAAGAGATAGTTTTAATTCCTCTTTCCCCATTTGAATTACTTTGATTCCCTTCTCTTGTCTAATTGCTATTGCTAGGACTTCTAAGACTATGTTGAATAAGAGTGGAGAGAGTGGACATCCTTGCCTAGTTCCTGACCTTAGTGGGAATGCTTTCAGTTTTTCACCATTAAGGATAATGTTAGCTGTGGGCTTTTCATAGATAGCTGTAGCTATTTTGAGAAAGGTTCCTTCCAGACCTATTTTGCTTAGTGTTTTCAACATGAATGGGTGTTGAATTTTGTCAAATGCCTTCTCTGCATCGATTGATATGATCATGTGGTTTTTGTCTTTTTTATTATTGATGTGGTGTATGATGTTGATTGATTTGCATATGTTGAAACAGCCTTGCATCCCTTGGATGAAACCCACTTGGTCATGGTGTATAATCTTTTTGATGTAGTGCTGGATTCGGTTTGCTAAGATTTTGTTGAATATTTTTGCGTCTATGTTCATTAGTGAGATTGGTCTGTAATTTTCTTTCTTGGTGGTATCTTTGCTCTCTTTGGGAATCAGAGTGATATTGGCCTCATAAAAGGAATTGGGGAGGATTCCTGTCTTTTCAATGGTTTGGAAGAGCCTATGGGTCAGTGGAAGTAATTCTTCTTGGAATGTTTGATAGAATTCACCTGTAAAACCATCTGGGCCTGGACTTTTGTTCTTGGGGAGTTTCTTAATTACTGTTTCAATTTCCTCCGACATGATTGGCCTGTTTAGGCTTTCTAAATCCTCCTTTTCTAGTCCTGGAAGCTGGTATTTTTCCAAGAATCTATCACTTTCTTCTGGGTTCTCTAGCCTAACTGAGTATAGTTGTTCATAATATGTCCTCATGATGTGTTGGATTTTTTTTTGGTTCTGTTGTAATCTCTCCCCTTTCATTTATGATCCTGCTTATTTGGGTTTTTTCCCTCTTTTTTTTTTTTTTTGGTGAGTCTTGCCAGTGGTTAGTTTATATTGTTTATTCTTTCAAAAAACCAACTCCTGGTCTCATTGATTTTCTGTATTGTTTTCTTAGTTTCTATGTTGTTTATTTCTGCTCTGGTTTTTATTATTTCGTGTCTTCTGGTTGTGTTTGGGTTTCTTTGTTGCTGTTGATCCATCTCCTTAAGATGGTCCTTTAAGCTGCTAATTTTGTCGTTTTCCTCTTTCCTGACATAGGATTGTATTGCTATGAGTTTCCCCCTGATTACTGCTTTTCCTGTGTCCTACACGTTTTGAGAGGTTGTTTCTTCATTGTCGTTTGTCCCAAGGAATCTTTTTATTTCTGCCTTGAGTATCTTTTTGATCCAGCTGTTCTTGAGCAGCATGTTGTTTAATCTTCAGGTGTTGGATTTAATCCATTGTTTCTTTTTACAGTCAATTTTGACTTCTATTGCATAGTGATCTGACAGGGTGCTTCTAATGATCTTTACCTTTGTGATTTTATGCAGGTTAGAATTGTATCCTAAGGCATGGTCTATTCTGGAGAAGGTTCCATGTGGACTTGAGAAGAATGTGTATTCTGCTTTCTGGGGGTGGAGGGCCCTATATAAGTCTATTAGCCCCAGTTTTCCTAATTTTTCATTTAGGGTTCTTATTTCTTTGTTAGTTTTCTGCCTGGTGGATCTGTCCAGTGGTGATAATGGAGTATTAAGGTTTCCCACTACTATCACATTTCCCTTCATGTGTTTCCCCAGTTTTGCAAGCAGTTGCCATACATATTTTGCTGGCTCTGCATTAGGTGCATAGATGTTAACCAGTGTTAGCACTTCTTGGTCTAGTGTTCCCCTGATCAGTAAGTAGTGACCCTCTTTGTCTCTGATCACTTTTTTTGAGGTTGAATGCAATTTGGTCTGATATAAGAATGGCCATCCCTACTTTTTTTTTCCATTGGCCTGGATAATTGATTTCCATCCTTTTATTCTAAACCTGTGCCTATCTTGTACTTGTAGGTGTGTTTCTTGTAGGCAGCAAAAGTCTGGTTTATGTTTTCTAATCCAGTTCTCTATTATGTGTCTTTTAATGGGAGAGTTTAGTCCATTAACATTTAATGAGATTATTGACAGAGAGGGCTGTTGTGCAGTTGTGTTGTTTAGGATGGTTGTTACAATCGGGGGTTTGTTTAATTTGTCTCTGAGTAGGTCATTTAGGATCGGTTTTGTTTGCACAAATAGTGCAAGTTCATTTTTGTTTGAGAATGATTTTATTCTTCCCTCCCATATGAAGGAGAGTTTCACTGGATAGTGGACTCAAGGTAGAAAATTTCTTTCATTCAGTTATTTAAATATGTCATTCCACTGTCTTCTTGATTGAAGTATTTCATATGAGAGATCTGGTTTGATTCTAATGTTCCTTCTTTTGAATGTGAGGGGTTTTTTTCTCCCTTATTGCTTTAAATAGGTTGCCTTTCTCTTTGTTTCTTACCATTTAAATTATTATGTGTTTTGGAGTTGGTTTGTTAGGGTCTATTTTGTCGGGGACTCTTTTAACCTCCTGGATTTGCTCAGATGTGTCTTTCCAGAGGGTGGGACAATTTTCCGCTATTATTTCCCTGACTAATTGTTCTTCCCCTTTCCCTGTTTCCTCCCCTTCTGGTATACCTACAATTCTTAGATGGTTTCTTTTGTCTTTGTTCATTAAATACTGGACTTTTACTTCCAGTGCTTTTCCTTCCATTTCTTTGTTGGCTTCTTTGTTGTCTTTTGTTTGCAATTTATCTTTGAGTTGTTCTATGTGATTCTTGAGCTGTGCGATTCTGCTCTTTCTGCTATTCTGGCTTTCTATTGTTTTACGTATTTTATTTAATTCTGTTTGTATGGAGTCTTTCATATTTTGTAGGAGTTCTTATTTAAATTGGTTCATTTGTTCATCTATTGATTTATTGTAATCTCTGGCCAGTGTGTCTTTCATTTCTTCTAGCATGGCTTGGAATTCTATTCTCATAGCTACTTTTAGGTCTTCCTCTCTTGGGTCTGTGCGTTTTGGTGGACTTGGGAACTTGTTCTGATTTCTCTCCATCTCCCCTGTTGTTAATGTTTTCCTTGGTTTACCCATCTTTCTTTGCATCTATTGGCTTGGTTTGGAGTGCAGTGCCTTCAGGTTTCAGCCCGCTTTTATCACCTGTGGTGTGGGGCTGGGTCTCTTCTCAGGATTTAGCTCCACGTGAGTATGTTGGGTGTTGTTGCTGAGTTTTGGACCTTCCCTCATCCTTAGTCCAGCCTGACCAATCACCACTCCCTTTAAGCCAGACAGTACAGGTTCATTCTCTGGCCTGTCCCTGTATCCTTGAATGGCCACTTTTCACCCGCCCTAGATGGCGAACTCCTGCACCCATTCTGGCCTGTTCTGGGAGCTCAAGGTTCCCTAGAATGGCCGCTTTCCACCCGCCCTAGTCGGCAACCTCCTGCACCCACTCTGGCCTGTTCTGGGAGCTCAAGTTTCTCTTGAATGGCTGCTTTCCACCCACCCTAGTTGGCGACCTCCTGCACCCACTCTGGCCTGTTCCGGGAGCTCAAGGTTCCCTAGAATGGCCGCTTTCCACCTGCCCTAGTCGGCGACCTCCTGCACTCACTCTGGCCTGTTCCAGGAGTGCCATGTTCCCTTGAATGGCCACTTTCCACTCGCTCCAGTTGGCGACCTCCTGTACTCACTCTGGCCTGTTCCAGGAGCTCAGGGTTCCCTTAGACTAGAGGCTAGTTCTTATAATAAACATAGTCAATGTATTTTATTTTACTTATAGTAGTCTTTATGTGTTTTTTCTATCTTACTTTACTATAACATGTGTATCATATATGGATCACACTAATTAACTGTTGGTAAGGCTTCTTGTAAACTTCAGGCTACTTGCAGCTGTCTTCGATGTGCCAAGAGTTATGTTTTTCAATATTTCACATACCTTATTATTACATCAGCAACAGGACCTCAGAATAGATTGGTCTGGGCATCTCTGACTCAGTTCAGTCATTGGTTGTGCACAAATTGTGTTTTCTACTACATAAAAAATGGTTTTTGAGGGGCCGGGCGGTGGCGCTAAAGGTAAGGTGCCTGCCTTGCCTGCGCTAGCCTTGGATGGACCAAGGTTCGATCCCCCGGTGTCCCATATGGTCCCCCAAGCCAGGAGCAACTTCTGAGCACATAGCCAGGAGTAACCCCTGAGCGTTACCGGGTGTGGCCCAAAAACAAAAAAAAAAATTGTTTTTGAAGAGGTCTTCCTGAGCAGTAATAAAAAACAGATTAGCCTTAGCATTAGAATACTTTGTGTTATATTGTAAGTGGTATGATTGCAATAGTGGTAAGATTTATGTATTGTCAACAACTCCACTTCTATTCCTAAGTCATCACTGATTTGATTTGCCCTTTTCATTAAATTTATTAATGAATTAAAAAGAAACATGATGAATTCTAAAATATTAATATGTATTTCTCGAGGTTTGTTTCAAGGGGATAAAAAATACAATGCTTTTACTCACCTTTGACATTGCAAGCTCAGATTTCACAAATTCCTCTCCCATTTCTTGGCATGGTCTACCCAAGTATGTTATCTTAGATATTGATGACATTAAAAACAGTCACATTCTCGAAGCTAATGTGATTATGAGTTGGGGCCTGAGTTAATCTAAATCATCTTGACATTTTGCACTGAATAACCCATCTTTAGTATGAAAAGGCTGTCTGGAATGATTCCTCCATCAGGAATTCAGCCTGTCACTCTTTTAAAATATATCATAACTATAGTTAACTTTTTTAAGCTTTTGTAGAGATCATTTAGACATGTGGTAGTTAATGATAAAGATAAGCTCTAATAATACAAAGTTAAGGAAACTTATTTATGATAAAAATCTTTAAACAAGTGGGGGATTGAAGAAATTTACCTTAATATAGTAAAGGTCATAAACATAAAACTCAGAGATAACATTGTATTTAATGGGGAAAAACATAAAGTCTTTCTCTAAGATCAGGCACAATATAACGTTATCTATTCAGACTACTTTGTTAAAAAATAGTATTATAAGTATTAACCACAATAAATTAATCAAAAACTATGAATTAAAGATTAAAATTAATAATGAAAAGGGGGGCCAGAACAGTGGCACAACTGGTAGGGCATCTACCTTGTGTGCATTAACCTAGAATGGACCATGGTTCGATACCCTGGTGTCCCATATAGTCTCCCAAACCAGAATTTCTGAGCACATAGCCAGGAGTAAACCCTAGACATCACCAGGTGTTGCCCAGAAACCAAAATAAAATTAACAATGAAAAGTCAAATCACTATTTGTATTTGACATGGTAATGTATAGAGAAACCCCCCAAACCCTACAAAAGCTGCCTAGAAAGCATAAAGATGAGACAAAAGCCTTTTATAAAACATAAATCGATACAAGAAGGCAGCATAATTCAAAATCAAAGCACAGAATTCTATTCCATTTTAAAATGTAAACATTCCCATAGAAGAAAAAGAAAATTTAAAAACCCACTCATGATCATGCCCTGAAATTCAAAGTATCTAAAAATCAACTTAACAAAGGTGAAATGCCTAGTTAGTAAAAATGTTAAATCACTACTGAAAGAAATAAAACACAAGAAAATAGAAACATACACCTTGTTCAAATATTGGAATAATCATTGTCATTAAAATGACCATCCCAAGGGCCAGAGCGATAGCACAGTGATAGGGTGGTTTGCCTTGCACGCGGCTGACCCAGGATGAACCAGGAGCGATTTCTGAGCACATAGTCAGGAGTAACCCTTGAGCATCACAGGATGTGGCCACAAAACAACACAACACAAAAAATGACCATCTCATCTAAAACATTGTTCAGATTATTGCAATCTCCATGACAATTACCATGAAATTCAATGACTTAGAACAAATATCTCTAAAATTTGCTAAATTTATTAGTCATAAAACTCCCAAAATTGACAAAGCAATGCTGAACAAAAGGGAAGGCATTGTATACACTGGCCTCAAACTACACTACAAAGTTTTAGAACCCAAACTGCAAGGCTCTAGAATAAGAAAATAATTGCAGATCATGGCAAATAGAATTGAGAGTCTACAAAAAAAAAACAAACAACAACAACAAAAAAACGCTAAGATATATACAAAGTTAACTTATTATATAAAGGGCTAAATTATTGAAAATCATCAAGGAATGTCTCTTCAACAAATGGTCATGGGAAAACTGGCTAATCAATGTTGAAAGCAAAGTTAGACCTTTATATCACATTCCTCACAAAGATTATTTCAAGATAGAGTAAGGACCTCAATACCAAACTTGTCTTTATTAAATACATTGAAAACATAAATAGAATGTGTTAGAATATTGACCTTAGAGGAATCTTCCCCAAAATGATTCCAATGGAAAAGAAGGCAAAAGCAAAAATAAACAATCACATCTATTTCAAACTTAAAATCTTCTTAACAAAGAAAGAAATAATGCCCCAAATTTAGATACATCCTACTAAATGAAATAAAAGGTTTGCATATCAATTAGACAGAGATCATTTCTGAGACATCTAAAGCTTTCACAAAGCTCAATAAAAACAAAACAAAAATAAATGAAATTTTTTCTGTCCTGGAAGGAAATTATTGGGTTATACGGCAGTTCAATTATTAGTTTACTGTGAAATTTCCATATTGTTTTCCATATGGATTGAACAAGATAACATTTCAACCAGCATTGGATGAGAGTATCTTTTTTACTATATCCCCACCAACACAGATTGTTCTCAGTATTTTTAATATGTGCTATCCTCATTGGTGTAAGATGATGTACCTCTTGATTTAGATTTTTCTAATGATAAGTGAAGAGGAGCATTTTTCCATGTGTCTGTTGGCCATCTCTTAGTCTTCTCAGAGAGATGTTTTTTCCTTAACCCAGTTTTGACTGGGTTTTTAGATTTGAGGAGGGGTTAATATTTGTGAGTACTTTGTATTTCCTAGATATCAAACTTTGGTTTTGCGGGGGGGGGGTTGGGCCACACCCAGTGATGCTCAGGGGTTACTCCTGGCTATGCTCTCAGAAATTGCTCATGACTTTGGGGCACCATATGAGATGCAGGGGGATTGAACAGTGGTCTGTCCTAGGCTAGAGCACATAAGGCAGACACCTTACCACTTGCGCCACTGCTCCGGCCCCTAGATATCAAACTTTTATCTAACGTGTTGAAAGAAAATAGTATCTTCCACCTCTGTTAGCAGTCTTTTAGTTTTGGCCTGTGTTTCATTAACCATACAGAAACTTTATAGTTTGAGGTAGTCCCTGTTACGTTAAATAATTAAGGATGGTGGTGGATGGAGATGGATAGAGGGAGATGGATGGATGGATTTTTCTTTGCCATCCCAGGCCACGTGGCTCTGCAATCCCCATTCAGCTGGCGGGTCTCAGGTTTAGGTGAACGGCGGAATCAGAATTATCCAGAGACAGGCATCAGGAAGCATCAGCTTTATTAATACCCTATCCACTACATGTGTGGCCTCTATCATAACCTTTCAAGCATTTGCTATTCTTAGCTTGCCCTGCATCTCAACTTCTTTCAGCCATCTTCCCTTTGACCTCCATGCTCATCAAAGACCAAAAGGGCGAGAGCCAAAAAAGGCCGAATCCCCTGGATCAAAGACTTTATCTATCTTTACCAAGACACCTCCCAGGAATGGTCGTGGTCTTGCAGGTAAGGTCAAGTTACCTAGGGAGAAAGGGTGGGGGATGAGGCTTCAGTTCCATTTTCAGATTTTATTCTGTAGCCTTTGTCATTGGCATCATATCATTGAAGACTCTTTTGAGGTCTAGGTCTCGAGTGTTCTGTCTATGTTTTTCTCAATGTACATTATAGATTCAGGTCTGATCTCAAGTTCCTTGATCCACTTTGAGTTGACTCTTGTGCATGATGTGAGATACGGATCCAGTTTTAAGTTCTTTTTTTTTATTGATTGATCGATTTTTTTAAATTTATTTAAACACCTTAATTACATACATGATTGTGTTTGGCTTTCAGTCATGTAAAGAACACCACCCATCACCAGTGCAACATTCCCATCACCAATGTCCCAATTTCCCTTTGCCCCACCTGACCCCAGCCTGTACTCTAGACAGGCTCTCCATTTTCCTCAGACATTCTCATTATTAGGACACTTCAAAATGTAGTTATTTCCCTAACTAAACTCATCACTCTTTGTGGTGAGCTTCCTGAGGTGAGCTGGAACTTCCAGCTCTTTTCTCTTTTGTGTATGAAATTTATTATTGCAAGAATGTCTTTCATTTTTCTTAAAACCCATAGATGAGTGAGACCATTCTGCGTTTTTCTCTCTCTCTCTGACTTATTTCACTCAGCATAACAGATTCCGTGTACATCCATGTATAGGAAAATTTCATGACTTCATCTCTCCTGACAGCTGCATAATATTCCATTGTGTATATGTACCACAGTTTCTTTAGCCATTCGTCTGTTGAAGGGCATCTTGGTTGTTTCCAGAGTCTTGCTATGGTAAATAGTGCTGCAATGAATATAGGTGTAAGGAAGGGGTTTTTGTATTGTATTTTTGTGTTCCTAGGGTATATTCCTAGGAGTGGTATAGCTGGATCATATGGGAGCTCGATTTCCAGTTTTTGGAGGAATCTCCATATTGCTTTCCATAAAGGTTGAACTAGACGGCATTCCCACCAGCAGTGGATAAGAGTTCCTTTCTCTCCACATCCCCACCAACACTGTTTATTCTCATTCTTTGTGATGTATGCCATTCTCTGGGGTGTGAGGTGGTATCTCATAGTTGTTTTGATTTGCATCTCCCTGATGATTAGTGATGTGGAACATTTTTTCATGTGTCTTTTGGCCATGTGTATTTCTTCTTTATCAAAGTGTCTGTTCATTTCTTCTCCCCATTTTTTGATGGGGTTAGATGTTTTTTTCTTGTAAAGTTCTGTCAGTGCCTTGTATATTTTGGAGATTAGCCCCTTATCTGATGGGTATTGGGTGAATAGTTTCTCCCACTCAGTGGGTGGCTCTTGTATCCTGGGCACTATTTCCTTTGAGGTGCAGAAGCTTCTCAGCTTAATATATTCCCATCTGTTAATCTCTGTTTTAGCTTCCTTGGAGAGTGCAGTTTCCTCCTTGAAGATGCCTGTAATGTCCGGGAGTGTTTTGCCTATGTGCTGTTCTATATATCTTATGGTTTTGGGGCTGATATCGAGGTCTTTAATCCATTTGGATTTTACCTTTGTACATGATGTTAGCTGGGGGTCTAAGTTTAATTTTTTGCAAGTGGCTATCCAATTGTGCCAACACCACTTGTTGAAGAGGCCTTCCCTGCTCCATTTAGGATTTCCTGCTCCTTTATCAAAAATTAGGTGGTTGTATCTCTGGGGAACATTTTCTGAGTATTCAAGCCTATTCCACTGATCTGAGGACCTATCCTTATTCCAATACCATGCTGTTTTGATAACTGTTGCTTTGTAGTACAGTTTAAAGTTGGGGAAAGTAATTCCTCCCATATTCTTTTTCCCAATGATTGCTTTAGCTATTCGAGGGTGTTTATTGTTCCAAATGAATTTCAAAAGTGTCTGATCCACTTCTTTGAAGAATGTCATGGGTATCTTTAGAGGGATGGCATTAAATCTGTATAATGCCTTGGGGAGTATTGACATTTTGATGATGTTAATCCTGCCAATCCATGAGCAGGGTATGCGTTTCCATTTCCGTGTGTCCTCTCTTATTTCTTGGAGCAGAGTTTTATAGTTTTCTTTGTATAGGTCCTTCACATATTTAGTCAAGTTGATTCCAAGATATTTGAGTTTGTGTGGCACTATTGTGAATGGGGTTGTTTTCTTTTTTTTTTTTTTTTTTTTTTTTTTTCCTGTTTTCTTTTTTTTTTTTTTTTTGTTATAATTTTCTTTTTTTTTTTTTTAATTTTTTTTTTATTTAAACACCTTGATTACATACATGATTGTGTTTGGGTTTCAGTTATAAAAGGAACACCACCCATCACCAGTGCAACATTCCCATCACCCAAGTCCCAAATCACCCTCCTCCCCACCCAACCCCCGCCTGTACCCTAAACAGGCTCTACATTTCCCTCATACATTCTCAATATTAGGACAGTTCAAAATGTAGTTATTTCTCTAACTAAACTCATCACTCTTTGTGGTGAGCTTCCTGAGGTGAGCTGGAACTTCCAGCTCTTTTCTCTTTTGTGTCTGAAAATTATTATTACAAGGGTGTCTTTCATTTTTCTTAAAACCCATAGATGAGTGAGACCATTCTGCGTTTTTCTCTCTCTCTCTGACTTATTTCACTCAGCATAATAGATTCCATGTACATCCATGTATAGGAAAATTTCATGACTTCATCTCTCCTGACAGCTGCATAATATTCCATTGTGTATATGTACCACAGTTTCTTTAGCCATTCATCTGTTGAAGGGCATCTTGGTTGTTTCCAGAGTCTTGCTATGGTAAATAGAGCTGCAATGAATATAGGTGTAAGGAAGGGGTTTTTGTATTGTATTTTTGTGTTCCTAGGGTATATTCCTAGGAGTGGTATAGCTGGATCGTATGGGAGCTCGATTTCCAGTTTTTGGAGGAATCTCCATATCGCTTTCCATAAAGGTTGAACTAGACAGCATTCCCACCAGCAGTGGATAAGAGTTCCTTTCTCTCCACATCCCCGCCAACACTGTTTATTCTCATTCTTTGTGATGTGTGCCATTCTCTGGGGTGTGAGGTGGTATCTCATCGTTGTTTTGATTTGCATCTCCCTGATGATTAGTGATGTGGAACATTTTTTCATGTGTCTTTTGGCCATGCGTATTTCTTCTTTGTCAAAGTGTCTGTTCATTTCTTCTCCCCATTTTTTGATGGGGTTAGATGTTTTTTTCTTGTAAAGTTCTGTCAGTGCCTTGTATATTTTGGAGATTAGCCCCTTATCTGATGGGTATTGGGTGAATAGTTTCTCCCACTCAGTGGGTGGCTCTTGTATCCTGGGCACTATTTCCTTTGAGGTGCAGAAGCTTCTCAGCTTAATATATTCCCATCTGTTAATCTCTGCTTTCACTTGCTTGGAGAGTGCAGTTTCCTCCTTGAAGATGCCTGTAATGTCCTGTAGTGTTTTGCCTATGTGCTGTTCTATATATCTTATGGTTTTGGGGCTGATATCGAGGTCTTTAATCCATTTGGATTTTACCTTTGTACATGATGTTAGCTGGGGGTCTAAGTTTAATTTTTTGCAAGTGGCTATCCAATTGTGCCAACACCACTTGTTGAAGAGGCTTTCCCTGCTCCATTTAGGATTTCCTGCTCCTTTATCAAAAATTAGATGGTTGTATCTCTGGGGAACATTTTCTGAGTATTCAAGCCTATTCCACTGATCTGAGGACCTATCCTTATTCCAATACCATGCTGTTTTGATAACTGTTGCTTTGTAGTACAGTTTAAAGTTGGGAAAAGTAATTCCTCCCATATTCTTTTTCCCAATGATTGCTTTAGCTATTCGAGGGTGTTTATTGTTCCAAATGAATTTCAAAAGTGTCTGATCCACTTCTTTGAAGAATGTCATGGGTATCTTTAGAGGGATGGCATTAAATCTGTATAATGCCTTGGGGAGTATTGACATTTTGATGATGTTAATCCTGCCAATCCATGAGCAGGGTATGTGTTTCCATTTCCGTGTGTCCTCTCTTATTTCTTGGAGCAGAGTTTTATAGTTTTCTTTGTATAGGTCCTTCACATATTTAGTCAAGTTGATTCCAAGATATTTGAGTTTGTGTGGTACTATTGTGAATGGGGTTGTTTTCTTAATGTCCATTTCTTCTTTATTACTGTTGGTGTATAGAAAGGCCATTGATTTTTGTGTGTTAATTTTGTAGCCTGCCACCTTGCTATATGAGTCTATTGTTTCTAGAAGCTTTTTGATAGAGTCTTTAGGGTTTTCTAAGTAGAGTATCATGTCATCTGCAAACAGTGAGAGCTTGACTTCTTCCTTTCCTATCTGGATTCCCTTGATATCCTTTTCTTGCCTAATCGCTATAGCAAGTACTTCCAGTGCTATGTTGAATAGGAGTGGTGAGAGAGGACAGCCTTGTCTTGTGCCAGAATTTAGAGGGAAGGCTTTCAGTTTTTCTCCATTGAGGATAATATTTGCCACTGGCTTGTGGTAGATGGCCTTCACTATATTGAGAAAGGTTCCCTCCATTCCCATCTTGCTGAGAGTTTTGATCAAGAATGGGTGTTGGACCTTATCAAATGCTTTCTCTGCATCTATTGATATGATCATGTGGTTTTTATTTTTCTTGTTATTGATGTTGTGTATTATGTTGATAGATTTATGGATGTTAAACCAGCCTTGCATTCCTGGGATGAAACCTACTTGATCGTAGTGGATGATCTTCTTAATGAGGCATTGAATCCTATTTGCCAGGATTTTGTTGAGGATCTTTGCATCTGCATTCATCAGTGATATTGGTCTGTAATTTTCTTTTTTGGTAGCGTCTCTGTCTGGTTTAGGTATCAAGGTGATGTTGGCTTCATAAAAGCTATTTGGAAGTGTTTCTGTTTGTTCAATTTCATGAAAGAGTCTTGCCAAGATTGGCAGTAGTTCCTCTTGGAAAGTTTGATAGAATTCATTAGTGAATCCATCTGGACCTGGGCTTTTGTTTTTCGGCAGACATTTGATTACTGTTTTAATTTCATCAATGGTGATGGGGGTGTTTAGATATGCTACATCCTCTTCCTTCAACCGTGGAAGATTATAAGAGTCCAAGAATTTATCCATTTCTTCCAGGTTCTCATTTTTAGTGGCGTAGAGTTTTTCAAAGTAGTTTCTGATTACCCTTTGAATCTCTGTCATATCAGTAGTGATCTCTCCTTTTTCATTCCTGATACGAGTTATCAAGTTTCTCTCTCTCTCTTTCTTTGTTAGGTTTGCCAGTGGTCTATCAATCTTGTTTATTTTTTCAAAGAACCAACTTCTGCTTTCGTTGATCTTTCGGATTGTTTTTTGAGTTTCCACTTCGTTGATTTCTGCTCTCAGCTTTGTTATTTCCTTCTGTCTTCCTGTTCTTGGGTCCTTTTGTTGAGCATTTTCTAGTTCTATTAGCTGTGTCATTAAGCTACTCAGGTAAGCTCCTTCTTCCTTCCTGATGTGTGCTTGCAAAGCTATAAATTTTCCTCTCAGTACTGCTTTTGCTGTGTCCCATAAGTTCTGATAGTTTGTGTCTTGATTGTCATTTGTTTCCAGGAACCTTTTTATTTCCTCCTTGATTTCATCTCGGACCCACTGGTTATTGAGCATGAGGCTGTTTAACTTCCAGGTGTTAAAGTGTTTCTTCTGAGTCCCTTTGGAGTTCACAAATAATTTCAGAGCCTTGTGGTCAGCGAAGGTAGTCTGCAAAATTTCTATCCTCTTGATCTTATGGAGGTATGTTTTATGTGCCAGCATGTAGTCTATCCTGGAGAATGTCCCATGTACATTGGAGAAGAATGTGTATCCAGGTTTCTGGGGATGGAGTGTCCTATATATATCCACTAGGCCTCTTTCTTCCATTTCTCTCCTCAGGTCTAGTATATTCTTGTTGGGTTTCAGTCTGGTTGACCTGTCCAGTGTTGACAAAGCCGTGTTTAGGTCCCCCACAATTATTGTGTTGTTGTTGATATTATTTTTCAGATTTGTCAGCAGTTGTATTAAATATTTTGCTGGCCCCTCATTCGGTGCATATATGTTTAGGAGAGTGAATTCTTCCTGCTCTACGTACCCCTTGATTAATATAAAATGTCCGTCTTTGTCCCTTACAACCTTCCTGAGTATAAAGTTTGCATTATCTGATATTAGTATGGCCACTCCAGCTTTTTTATGGGTGTTGTTTGCTTGGATAACTTTTCTCCAGCCTTTTATTTTGAGTCTATGTTTGTTCTGACTATTCAGGTGCGTTTCTTGTAGGCAGCAGAAGGTTGGATTGAGTTTTTTGATCCATTTAGCCACTCTGTGTCTCTTAACTGGTGCATTTAGTCCATTGACGTTGAGAGAAAGAATTGTCCTGGGATTTAACGCCATCTTTATTTCAAAATTTGGTGTGTCTTTTGGGTAGTCTTGTCTTAGATTAGGTCTTTCAGTTTTTCTCTTAAGACTGGTTTTGTGTCTGTGAAGTTTCTGAGCTGTTTTTTGTCTGTGAAACCATGTATTCTTCCATCAAACCGGAAAGTGAGTTTTGCTGGGTATAGTATTCTGGGTGAAGCATTCATTTCATTCAGTCTTGTCACAATATCCCACCACTGCTTTCTGGCATTGAGCGTTTCTGGTGACAGGTCTGCTGTAAATCTCAGGGAAGCTTGCTTGAACATGATTTCCCCTTTTGATCTTGCTGTTTTCAGAATTCTGTCTCTATCTGTGGGATTTGTCATTGTGACTAGGATGTGTCTTGGGGTGGTTTTTCTGGGGTCTCTTTTGGTTGGTACTCTTCGGGCATGCAGGATTTGATCACATATATTCTTTAGCTCTGGAAGTTTCTCTTTAATGATGTTCTTGACCATTGATTCTTCCTGGAAATTTTCTTCCTGGGTCTCTGGGACTCCAATGATTCTCAAGTTGTTTCTGTTGATCTTATCATAGACTTCTATTTTCGTCTGTTCCCATTCTTTGACTAATTTTTCCATTGTCTGCTCATTTGCTTTAAGTTTTTTGTCCAATCTCTCCTGCTGTATGGAATTGTTATGTATCTCATCTTCCACAGCACCAAGTCTATTCTCAGCTTCTGATACCCTGTCCCAGAGCTTATCCATTTTGTCATTCACTTCGTTTACTGAGTTTTTCAGGCCTGTTAGTTGACATGTTATTTCAGTTTGGAGTTTTGTCATTTCTGCCTTCATATTTTCTTGGTTCTTATTAGTGTTCTGTTCAACTCGATCCATGGTTTCTTGGAGTCTGTTGAGCACCTTCCATATTGCTAGTCTAAAGTCCTTATCTGAGAGGTTGATTAGTTGTTCAGTCATTATCTGGTCCTCAGAATTGTCATCTTCATTCTCTATGTCTGATGCTGGCCTGCGCTGTTTCCCCATTGTCACATTTGTATTGTGGGTTTTTCTACGTGTTGTAGTGGTATTCATTGTCTATATGATGTAGGCAGCACACTCCTCTGGCTCCTCCCTTTCTGGATGGGCTGACTTGCCTCTAAGGGAGGGGAGTCCTCCGTGGATGAAGCCTCACACTGGGTCAAATCTTAGGCCCGAGCATGTAACAGAGAAGACAGTCCAGAGAGAAATGTTTGCTTCTGTGATATAGCGCCGTTCTTAGTGTGATTTTTCCTTCTTGTTGCAATGGAGTTCTTTCCTTAGAAAGAGTGCACGGCCGCGTAGCGAAGCGGAGCGGCCGTGCTCCTCTGAGCCTCTTTTTGCCCCACTCGCAAGAGTTTCACGCAAGAGGACAGTAGACAGACATAGACAGGTCACACTCACAGTCTTTCACAGCTGAGCCCCACTGGGCCGGTGTACTTTCGCGGATTTTCCCCGCCTGGTGTCACACACAGGGAGCCAGCTTTTGCAAAGGATAGCCGGTTTTTATGCTCTGAAGTCCCTCCCTGAAAATGGCGTCTGGGCGAGCGAGGTTTCTGGAGGCTCTTTTTGCCCCACTCGCAAGAGTTTCACGCAAGAGGACAGTAGACAGACATAGACAGGTCACACTCACAGTCTTTCACAGCTGAGCCCCACTGGGCCGGTGTACTTTCGCGGATTTTCCCCGCCTGGTGTCACACACAGGGAGCCAGCTTTTGCCGTGTCCTGTTTTCTTATCCCTCTTCCTCCTTCTTCTCCTGGGAACACAATCGGCTTCGCTCAGCCTTTCGCAGGGTCTGACCATCCATCCGTAGCAGCGGCGGTTCCGGGTGCTCGAACCGGAAGCGGCCCTTAAGCTGTTTGCAGTTCCCCTGGTTACTCGGGGTTGTTTTCTTAATGTCCATTTCATCCTTATTACTATTGGTATATAGAAAGGCCATTGATTTTTGTGTGTTAATTTTGTAGCCTGCCACCTTGCTATATGAGTCTATTGTTTCTAGAAGCTTTTTGATAGAGTCTTTAGGGTTTTCTAAGTAGAGTATCATGTCATCTGCAAACAGTGAGAGCTTGACTTCTTCCTTTCCTATCTGGATTCCCTTGATATCCTTTTCTTGCCTAATTGCTATAGCAAGTACTTCCAGTGCTATGTTGAATAGGAATGGTGAGAGAGGACAGCCTTGTCTTGTGCCAGAATTTAGAGGGAAGGCTTTCAGTTTTTCTCCATTGAGGATAATATTTGCCACTGGCTTGTGGTAGATGGCCTTAACTATATTGAGAAAGGTTCCCTCCATTCCCATCTTGCTGAGAGTTTTGATCAAGAATGGGTGTTGGACCTTATCAAATGCTTTCTCTGCATCTATTGATATGATCATGTGGTTTTTATTTTTCTTGTTATTGATGTTGTGTATTATGTTGATAGATTTATGGATGTTAAACCAGCCTTGCATTCCTGGGATGAAACCTACTTGATCGTAGTGGATGATCTTTTTAACGAGGCATTGAATCCTATTTGCCAGGATTTTGTTGAGGATCTTTGCATCTGCATTCATCAGTGATATTGGTCTGTAATTTTCTTTTTTCGTAGCATCTCTGGTTTAGGTATCAAGGTGATGTTGGCTTCATAAAAGCTATTTGGAAGTGTTTCTGTTTGTTCAATTTCATGAAAGAGTCTTGCCAAGATTGGCAGTAGTTCCTCTTGGAAAGTTTGATAGAATTCATTAGTGAATCCATCTGGACCTGGGCTTTTGTTTTTCGGCAGACATTTGATTACTGTTTTAATTTCATCAATGGTGATGGGGGTGTTTAGATATGCTACATCCTCTTCCTTCAACCGTGGAAGATTATAAGAGTCCAAGAATTTATTCATTTCTTCCAGGTTCTCATTTTTAGTGGTGTAGCGTTTTTCAAAGTAGTTTCTGATTACCCTTTGAATCTCTGTCATATCAGTAGTGATCTCTCCTTTTTCATTCCTGATACGAGTTATCAAGTTTCTCTCTCTCTCTTTCTTTGTTAGGTTTGCCAGTGGTCTATCAATCTTGTTTATTTTTTCAAAGAACCAACTTCTGCTTTCGTTGATCTTTCGGATTGTTTTTTGAGTTTCCACTTCGTTGATTTCTGCTCTCAGCTTTGTTATTTCCTTCTGTCTTCCTATTCTTGGGTCCTTTTGTTGAGCATTTTCTAGTTCTATTAGCTGTGTCATTAAGCTACTCAGGTAAGCTCCTTCTTCCTTCCTGATGTGTGCTTGCAAAGCTATAAATTTTCCTCTCAGTACTGCTTTTGCTGTGTCCCATAAGTTCTGATAGTTTGTGTCTTTATTGTCATTTGTTTCCAGGAACCTTTTTATTTCCTCCTTGATTTCATCTCGGACACACTGGTTATTGAGCATGAGGCTGTTTAACTTCCAGGTGTTAAAGTGTTTCTTCTGAGTCCCTTTGGAGTTCACAAATAATTTCAGAGCCTTGTGGTCAGCGAAGGTAGTCTGCAAAATTTCTATCCTCTTGATCTTATGGAGGTATGTTTTATGTGCCAGCATGTAGTCTATCCTGGAGAATGTCCCATGTACATTGGAGAAGAATGTGTATCCAGGTTTCTGGGGATGGAGTGTCCTATATATATCCACTAGGCCTCTTTCTTCCATTTCTCTCCTCAGGTCTAGTATATTCTTGTTGGGTTTCAGTCTGGTTGACCTATCCAGTGTTGACAAAGCCGTGTTAAGGTCCCCCACAATTATTGTGTTGTTGTTGATATTATTTTTCAGATTTGTCAACAGTTGTATTAAATATTTTGCTGGCCCCTCATTCGGTGCATATATGTTTAGGAGAGTGAATTCTTCCTGCTCTACGTACCCCTTGATTAATATAAAATGTCCATCTTTGTCCCTTACAACCTTCCTGAGTATAAAGTTTGCATTATCTGATATTAGTATGGCCACTCCAGCTTTTTTATGGGTGTTGTTTGCTTGGATCATTTTCCTCCAGCCTTTTATTTTGAGTCTATGTTTGTTCTGACTATTCAGGTGCGTTTCTTGTAGGCAGCAGAAGGTTGGATTGAGTTTTTTGATCCATTTAGCCACTCTGTGTCTCTTAACTGGTGCATTTAGTCCATTGACGTTGAGAGAAAGAATTGTCCTGAGATTTAACGCCATCTTTATTTCAAAATTTGGTGTGTCTTTTGGGTAGTCTTGTCTTAGATTAGGTCTTTCAGTTTTTCTCTTAAGACTGGTTTTGTGTCTGTGAAGTTTCTGAGCTGTTTTTTGTCTGTGAAGCCATGTATTCTTCCTTCAAACCGGAAAGTGAGTTTTGCTGGGTATAGTATTCTGGGTGAAGCATTCATTTCATTCAGTCTTGTCACAATATCCCACCACTGCTTTCTGGCATTGAGTGTTTCTGGTGACAGGTCTGCTGTAAATCTCAGGGAAGCTTGCTTGAACGTGATTTCCCCTTTTGATCTTGCTGTTTTCAGAATTCTGTCTCTATCTGTGGGATTTGTCATTGTGACTAGGATGTGTCTTGGGGTGGTTTTTCTTGGGTCTCTTTTGGTTTGTACTCTTTGGGCATGCAGGATTTGATCACATATATTCTTTAGCTCTGGAAGTTTCTCTTTAATGATGTTCTTGACTGTTGATTCTTCCTGGAAATTTTCTTCCTGGGTCTCTGGGACTCCAATGATTCTTAAGTTGTTTCTGTTGATCTATCATAGACTTCTATTTTCATCTGTTCCCATTCTTTGACTAATTTTTCCATTGTCTGCTCATTTGTTTTAAGTTTTTTGTCCAATCTCTCCTGCTGTATGGAATTGTTATGTATCTCATCTTCCACAGCACCAAGTCTATTCTCAGGTTCTGATACCCTGTCCCAGAGCTTATCCATTTTGTCATTCACTTCGTTTACTGACTTTTTCAGTCCTGTTAGTTGACATGTTATTTCAGTTTGGAGTTTTGTGATTTCTGTCTTCATATTTTCTTGGTTCTTATTAGTGTTCTGTTCAACTCGATCCATGGTTTCTTGGAGTCCGTTGAGCATCTTCCATATTGCTAGTCTAAAGTCCTTATCTGAGAGGTTGATTAGTTGGTTGGTCATTATCTGGTCCTCAGAATTGTCATCTTCATTCTCTATGTCTGATGCTGGCCTGCGTTGTTTCCCCATTGTCACACTTGTATTGTGGGTTTTTCTACGTGTTGTGGTGGTATTCATTGTCTATATGATGCAGGCAGCACACTCCTCTGGCTCCTCCCTTTCTGGATGGGCTGACTTGCCTCTAAGGGAGGGGAGTCCTCCGTGGATGAAGCCTCACACTGGGTCAAATCTTAGGCCCGAGCATGCAACAGAGAAGGCAGTCCGGAGAGAAATGTTTGCTTCTGTGATATAGCGCCGTTCTTAGTGTGATTTTTCCTTCTTGTTGCAATGGAGTTCTTTCCTTAGAAAGAGTGCAGGGCCGCGTAGCAAAGCGGAGCGGCCATGCTCCGCTGGAGCCTCTTTTTGCCCCACTCGCAAGAGTTTCACGCAAGAGGACAGTAGACAGACATAGACAGGTCACACTCACAGTTTTTCACAGTTGGGCCCCACTGGGCTGGTGTACTTTCGCGGATTTTCCCTGCCTGGTGTCACACACAGGGAGCCGGCTTTTGCAAAGCTTTGCCAGTTTTCATGCTCTGTAGTCCCTCCCTGAAAATGGCGTCTGGGCGAGCGAGGTTTCTGGAGCCTCTTTTTGCCCCACTCGCAAGAGTTTCACGCAAGAGGACAGTAGACAGACATAGACAGGTCACACTCACAGTTTTTCACAGTTGGGCCCCACTGGGCAGGTGTACTTTCGCGGATTTTCCCCGCCTGGTGTCACACACAGGGAGCCGGCTTTTGCAAAGCTTTGCCGGTTTTCATGCTCTGTAGTCCCTCCCTGAAAATGGCCAGTTTTAATTTCTTATGTGTGGTTATCCAATTGTCCTGACACTATTTGTTGAAAAAGTTGTCTTAATTCCATTTATTTTCTTGGTTCCTTTGCCAAAAATTAGTTGGCCAAATATCTATGAGTTTGTTATTGGATATCATCCTGAAAGAAGTCTGTCTTTGTTCCAATACCATGCTGTTTTGATCACAATGGCTTTGTAGTAATTCTTCAAGTTAATTAATGAGATGCCTTTCAGTTTCTCTTTTATTTTTTAGTATGATTCTGGCTATCTTGGGTTTTTTATTATTCCACACAAATTTTATAATTGACTGTTCTAAGTTCTTAAATAATATTATCTGGATTTGGATAGGGATTGCATTGAATCTATATAGTAGTTTAAAGTAGATGGTCATTTTAATATTATTGATTCTTCTGAACCAAGAGCATGAAATGTTTTTCCATTTCCTTAGATCTTTTTAAATTTCTTTCTTAACTTTTTTGAAGTTTTTTTAGTATAGGTCTCTAATCTCCTTTGTTAAGAAGATCCATAGGTACTTGATGGTTTTTGACACTATTTTAAGTGAGATAGACTCTTTGATCTCATTCTCCTGTGACTCATTATTTGTATAAAAGAATGCAACCTGTACGTTGTAATGAGCATTTTGATGTACTGGCTTATTATTTATAGGAACTTTTTTGGATCTACTCTTTAGGACTTTTAATGTATATTATCATGTCATCTGCAAATAGAAATTGTTTGATGGTCCTGAGCAGTGGCACAGCGAAAGGGCGTTTGCTTTGCTTTGCATGCACTAACCTAGGACAAACTATGGTTCGACACTCCTCCCCACCCCACCCCCCGTGCCCTATATGGTCCCCCAAGCCAGGAGCGATTTCTGAGCACAGAGCCAGGAATAACCCCTAAGCATCACTGGGTGTGGCCCCAACCCCCCCAAAAGAAGAAATCATTTGACTTCCTCTTTTCCAATTTGTATCCCTTTGATTTCCATCTCTTGTCTGATTGCTGTCATTAGAACTTCTAATACTATGCTAAATAAGAATGAAGACAATGGAATGCTTGCCATGTCCTGATCTCAGTCTGTCTGCTTTTTGCTTTTCACCATTAATAATAATATTGGCTATGAGCTTTTTATAGATAGCTGCTACTATCTTGAGGAGTGTTCCTTCCATTCCTATTTTGCTAAGGGTTTTCATCATGAATGGGTGTTGGATCTTGTCAAATGTTTTCACACCACTATTCATCATAAAACTCAGTATAATAGTTAACTGAGTTAGGATCAATCTAGATGTCCAACAACATATGAGTGGATTATGAAGATGTGGTACATATATTCAATGTATATACTATATAGTTCTAAAGAGTAATGCATTCATGCAATTCATTGCAACATGGATGGAACTGGAATATATCATGTTAAATGGAGTTAGTAAAAGAAGCATAAATATACGATGATATTATTTATAGGTGGTATTTAGTATAACTCCATGAGGTAATAAAATAGTTTTAATAGAGGTTTTTCTGGAACACTCTTGGTGCCAGAGTGTAGTGAGGAGAAAAGAAATCGAGTGGAGGAGGAGAATATAGATGGAAATAACTGGGGCAGAGGTCAAGAGAACTCAGGTGTAGCAGTGTTGTTAAGGAAGAACAGAACTAAATGTCTAAACCACAGAGTAAACAACAATGAAATCAAGAGAACCAATTTAACAGCCAAGCTTAAAAGGTGTCTATTATGATGGCAGGCTAAGGAGGGGGGCACTTGGGATGGACTCTGCAAACATTGGTAGAGGTAGATTGACACGGTGGTAGGATTGGTTCTAAAACATTGCATGTCTAAAACTTAACTATGAATAACTTTGTGAATAACAGTGATTTAATTTTTTAAATATTTAATAAAAAGTAAAAAAAATATTCATGGGAAAAATGGGGAAAGAAGCTGAACAGAAGACTTAAAGACAGACAGCAAATATATATAAAAAAAAGAGTTATCATCACTGATTATCATGATGCATGAATATCATTTCAGACATCCTAACTATCACAATTCCCTCAACCATCTCTGACTCCTAAAAATTCTACCACTGCAAATAAATTGATTTATTTGTATTTCTGTAATACTGTTGAGTCCCAGAGAAGAGCAACATCTTAAAAGATTGCCATTTAAATAGTCTACAGTCAGAAAGTTAACAAATGAGATATAAAAGAAACACCGGGGGAGTGGGGGGTCTGGTGTGGTAGCACAGCAGTAGGGCATTTGCCTTGCACGTGGCTAACCCACGACAGACAAGGGTTCGATCTCCATCATCCCATATGGTCCCCCGAGCCAGGAGCAGCCTCTGAGCTAACCCCTGAGTAACTGGAGGAGTGGCCCCCAAACCAAAAAAGAGTAAAAGAAACACCAGGGAAGTTGAAAGGGACATGCAGAGGGAACTTAGGGTATCATAAACAAGCAACATTCTCTTCATTCTAATTGCAGTTTGTCAATTTGGGAGAAAATGGAGAACTTACAAAATGAAAAACATCTCATTCTGGGAAACCTGGAAGATGCTGAATCCTAAGCAGATCCAAAGGAACAGTCTCTAAGGATCTGAGCCTCCTGACCCTCTTTTCAGCACAGCCCTGACTAGCAATGACAATGTTAATACACATAAAGAGGGAAACAAGAACTTGGATGAAATCCAACCAAGACAACACCATTTAGATTAAGGTCTTCCCTGCTAGGGGGCAAATTCCCAAGGGAAAACAACAAAGCTATAAAGAAAAAGTTAATAAAGTAACAAACTAAATATTTCTGAGAACCTCATTAAAATCTTTCACTCTTTGCTCTGATTATCAAGTGGCTGCTTATACCAAAGCCTGTAAACCTGACGGCTTTCAGTTCTAGGGCCTTTATTTCAAATCGTTTCTCTCCCTTATGTGGACTTGCCCAGGAAATGAGATTTAATGAGTCACCATCCTCCCCGATAATCACAGGAGAGCTCATTAGTTTTTTGTCAGATTTGTACCTCCTATTGCCCCCACTATGCCTATGACTTCCTTTGAGTTAAATATATTTCCAAAAGGAAAAACTCTAAAAGAGTATGTGTGTACTGATGCTGGACTTGAAACACTATATAAATATTTTTACATCTCTTAAAAAACATCCATGAGCAGGAGAGAGAAAAATAACAGAAGCAACAGGCCTCATAATTTAGATGATATACATCATTAAAAAGAAATAAAGTTTGACATTTATACCTTGTCAGCTCTTGCCAAATCTGTTTAAATGCCTGGACCAAGTCAGAATTTAAGAGGTTGTCGGAGAATAGAAGCAAAACTGTTTAAGGGTTCTGAGCATTCATCCAGTTTGGAGAGTCTAACTTCATGAGCTTTTGAAGTTTTCAATGTCTCTTAACATTATGGCCTCCATTTCCCACTGGAAATGGTCAGGAGTCTCTCTTGACACTTTGTGGAAAGGCTAGAAACCTGACATTATTCTCAAATAAAAGCATTAATGTAGATTGATGAAGGGATGAGTTGGATGGAACCTTGTATGACTAAAACTCAACCATCAAGAACTTTGTAACTGCATATCTCATGGTGATACAATATTTTTTAAAAAGCTTTAAATTAATCTGATTTTTCCACAGATCTCTTAGTAGTAAGTTTGACTTAACTGGCACCAAAATGACCCACAAAGAAGGTCCTGGCTTGATTAGTCTTCTAAAAAATTTCTGAGCGCTCCATAGAAGACTCAGTTCTTCCAAGCAAGAGTTAGATGGGCAAAGGTGTTGCTTCTTTAGGGCTAAATGGCTGTCATAGATCAATGCATGACTCCTCATCAAAGTTAATTGAGCTAAGAGCCATGAAGCCTGTGTAGAATACCTAAGAGTATTTATCTTTTGATTCCAAAAAAAGTGATTCTTAACTTTGCTTTGCTTCACTGTATACACTGAAGCCACAGTTGACAAAATCAGAAGTCAAAAACAAAGATTCTGACTTGAACTGCCTTTCTCCATTTACTGCAGATTGAAATGACTTAGGAACCTTCTTTCACAATCAGCCACCACCTTGAGAACTAAGTCAGCAAGGAGAGATTCAGAAGCCATGCAGCAATTTCCTTGGTTCCAAGAGCACTTTTTTTTTTCCTTAACAAAAGAAAGCACTGGAAAAACAAGAAAAAAAGAAAGTAGCTAATCTGTGGGACAAAAAAGTCCTGTGTGCATGTGATTATACTGGAGACTAGATGTATCTAATGGATAAATATAAGGTGATGAATGAATGTAAGGTAATGGATAAATATAAGGTGAGGTGCCTTTTCGTCTGACTTGAAGTCTATGTAGCATTCTTCAGCCCTCGGTTGTTTCCTCCCTTCAGCTTGAACTGCCCATTCTTCACCATCATGCAGTGTCTGACATTGGTCCCATATTTTTGTTCTAATAAAGTGATAATCGGCATTAACTCAATCCTAGTCTCCTTCCTCTCGTCTGTATAGGAAAAACTTCTCGGGGGAAAAATCAAACAGAAAATAATGAGGAAGGCTGGAGAGGAAAGAAATCCCAATGTTCAAGGGATTAAAGAGGAACTGTTGTGTTCTTAATGAAATGGATCTGGGAGGTTAGCAGGCAGTGGATCTGAGTGGAGATCCCAATAGTATTGGACTGAGGTCTATATTTTAGTTTTGTGTGAAATAGAGCAGTGATCTTGCAAGGAAGGAACTAGGCTCAAGGAAGGAAAGGGCTCAAGGAAGTCAAGATTCTAGAAAACACATAGTAGGGAGTAGTCAATGGCTTGGTTTTTTCCAAGCTTCTTGGTGACAAAGGAAGTCAATTGTGAAAAATAAAAAAATCCAAGCAGACTATAGAGTATGAACTCTGGTTCTTCATCTCTAAGGAATTCTCAGTAAAGAAATGAAAATAAATGTCAAATGCCAGTATGACCCTACCCTCAAAAAACAAACAAACAAAAAATACTAAAGCAAAGCCACAAACAATTTTGAGTGAGTCAGAGACAGCTCCACAAACAACATAATTTTGCATGCAGGAGACTTGGTTTAGTTCTTGGCACCATATGCTTCCCTGAACTGGTTAGGGATTACCCAACATTACAAAGTCATGAATAGCCTTGATAATAGCCAGATGTTTCTCAATCTCTCCACAAATTCATTTCTTTACTTAAAAAATAAAAGCTATTGGCTGGGATATCCCTTGAATTCTTTATTCCCATGTCCATCTTTTGGTAGTCCCAAAGTGTACCTTGTCTTGATCAGAAAGAATAACTCTAACTTTAACTTGGTATAGTAAATACACTTGGTATTTATTCTCCCATATCTCTTTACACAGTGATCCCACTGGGCATTTTTCAGTGACCAAATTCCCCCTACCCATTTTTAAAAGACAATAGAATAACAGAACACCAGTTAGAGCCCACCCTACAGACCTTATGTTAACTCAGTTACTTCTGTTGAAGACCGTATTTACACAGAAGGTCTCTGAGCCTGTACTTCTATGTATCGTTTTAGGAGTACACAATAGTACTCTAAATAAATGATACCTGGAGTAAATGGGTTTGATATAGATCTGACAAAGCAGAAGAGAATTGATTTTTTAAGTTAAATACAAAAATAATGCACATGTATCATAGAATATATTATTAAAATATTAAAACATTAGCTCAAGATTGTACCAAACAAAATAAAGATTCAATACATATCTTCTAGATAAATCTGAAAGATCAAAAAGGATGACATAGAAGTGATATTCTTTGAGGTAATATATGGGATTTTCCTTGAATTCATCGAAAACATATTTTGATATTCAGATTAAGAAATAGAGCAAAAATCTAAACATAATAAATCCATCAAAATATCTGCCTATCATGAAAAAAATATTAATAGAAACAAGGGGAAAGAATTAATTATAAGTGATAAATATTAGGCTGGTGGCAGATTTCTCATCAAGTAAAAAGGAATCTGAAATAAAACTAGTCTCTGCTATGGAAATCTGGATGGGTTTAGCTGCTGGGGTGAATGTCTGGCAATGTTCCCAGGGAAGAGGACTTTGGTGTGCAGACCATGTTCTGTTTTTTAATCTAATTTTTGACTACATGGGTTCAGTGAGTTGCATTTACAGGATGCATATGTTTTCCTACATAGGTATTAATGTTAATACACATTTTTCAAAAGAGAAAATAGAAGACACATAAATAACATCTTCACTTTTCCAAATGGGAAAAGTTAGCAAAACAATTTCTAAACTCAGAGGATAACAGAAGGCCAGTTTTCAATAAAAGGAAATAGTGAGATGTTGTTATTCACTAATTTTTCTGGGAAAAAGAAAACATTTAGAAATGTATTGTAGCTGAAAGAAAATGAACTCAGAATTAAGGAACACCATTTCAAAAAGCAATAGTGAGGCAAGAATTAATGAGCAAATGGGGGCAACTCTAAGTCAGCACTAGCTGAAAAATGAATAATAAAGTTAATTAGTTTTTAACCAAGGAAGTAGTAAAAATGTGGGTGGATCTTTGGGGCACAAAGATTTTCACATAAGATGAGAGGAGATAAATATTGTTTTGACATGTATCCATGTTAAAAATTTAATGATAAGCACTAAAAGATAAGAAATGACATGTGTGGTGTCAAACAAGTAAAGAGGAGAAAAGATATAATGTTAATTTAGCCCACCAAGAGAAAGCCAGTAATGAAAAGTAAAATATATAAGCCAAGAAAAAATCAGGTTATATGAAACAATGGAGAAAACTG
Source organism: Suncus etruscus (assembly GCF_024139225.1). Taxonomy (NCBI): domain Eukaryota; kingdom Metazoa; phylum Chordata; class Mammalia; order Eulipotyphla; family Soricidae; genus Suncus; species Suncus etruscus. The sequence goes on from NC_064852.1 coordinate 29,142,114, forward strand.
CTGAAGAAAGCCCAAAGAACCATGAATGTGAATTCTAAGTATAAGTCACTTTTTTTTTCTTCCATGTTCTTTCTTAAACACGTATTCTCTTCTTTCTCTTGCCTCATATTTTTCTTTTCTTTTTTTGAAGGGGGAATCACACCTGGTGGCACTCAGGGATTGCTCCTGGCTCTGTGCTCAGAAGTCACTCCTGGCAGGCTCAGGAGACCATATGGGGTACCAGGAATGAACCAGAGTTTGTCCTGTGTTGGCCGTGTGCAAGGCAAATGCCTTACCGCTGTGCTATTGCTCTGGCCCCTCGACTCCTATTTTCTAAGTAAGTTTCTTTTAGTAAATATATTGTTGTTTCACTAAAACAAAAGTCATAAAATGTATATAAGTTAAATTGGCCACTTGTAGATCAAAGAAATATTATAGAAGTTAAGGTGCTTACCTTGCATGCAGCCAGTCCCTATTCAGTTCCCAGCACTGCCCAGTAGAGGCCTCTGAATACAAGAGTAGGCCCCGAGCACTTCTGTGTGACCCAAACACTTACAAAAATGAAATAAGTCAATAGATTGGACAATTTAAGATAGTCACACATTTTAATTTTATTATTATGTTTTGGGGTGAGGGTCTCCCAAACCATTCTCAAAAGACTCAGGGAGTTCTTCCTACAATTTTTTTTTTTGCAAACTATCTCCTCAATGCAAAGACTTAAGATTGCAGAACTGTATGTTCTTATAGTTCCAGGGCTATCCAGGTGGTTATCAGCTTCCTCTGTTTTGAACCAACAAAATCTGTCACTAGTAAGATATGCACTATAGCCTTTGTACTATAACTCTGAAACCCCCATATCTTTCATAGTTTGGAAACATACTATTTGAAAGAACAATATATGAAATATAATGACACAAAAGCTGAACGATAATGAGTGGGTAAGATACATCAACCAAACACTAACCTAAAGATAAAGTTTAAAAGTATTAAGGAAAGAAACATGAAGTCTAAGGGAAAGGAAGTTAATCAGGGTCATTAGTTTATAAGAAATAAAAGAGCCAATATTGCAAGAAAAGGCAACAATTTTCAGGATGATTAAATAAAATAGCATCATTGCTTCAGACAAGATGAAGGAAAAATGAAACCAAATGACAAAAAGCAGTTGATAAATTCTCCACCATGTTAGAGAGTTATTTTTTAACAGTTCTTCTGTAGATATGATTCATCTAGTTGGTATGCAGACTTTTCATCTCTATTACTAAACTATAAGATTCTTGAGCTCAGGATGGCTGTCCTCTGCCATGCTCTCGGGATAGAAAATGCACTTGCCTTGATCCCAAAGTAACCTCACATAATCCCTTCCCATTCAATGGACAGAATGCTAAGTGTTATTGGCAAGTACAAAGCACAAAAAAAGCATATATAGTGAGTATTATAGTAACTTTTTCTAGTAGGCAAAATTATTATGGTGGAATAATTAATGAAGACAAAACAATGGGCTAACAATTGTAATTATCTCACAGTACATCTTTTTTGAGACACTGGGTTTCTATTTTAACTTATAAAATTGCCTAAGAACTAGAAGATCTTTATATTTATGCTAAATGGAAGGGAGTGAAAAACCACATCTAAAAAGAACTATAAACAGAATTTGCACTTAATGAACACAGACAGTAGCAATGATGCTACCCCCTAGTGGCCAAATACAGCAATTCAAAAAGTTTTCTATCTTTTGGGTCATTCTCCTTAGAAAAAATATTAGCTACAGATCAGAGTTGATGGCGATAAAGGCTTGATTACTGTGTTTTTATTGTCATCATCATTATCATCATTTCCACCATGGTTGTCCTATAAGTGCCTATAAGTACCATATGTACCTTCATGATATGTAGCAATTTTTAAGCCATCATCTAAGACAGGCTTCAAGGTCACACCACACAGAAAGAACAATTTATATTCAGAAACAGCCTTTGGCCACTGTCTCAGACAGGTCAGAAAAACCATCAGGCACTTGAAGGATTTCTGACATGTCCAGCAGTACATAGTACTAAAACAGTTTTATAAAGATCAATAAGATGAAGTTATATACTAAAAATGAATATTGAGAGGAAAAGACCCCCAATTAAAAGAAATCAAGGAAGATTAATATCTCAGAATAAGTCACATCCTATGTGTAAATATGATTCACATGATAGACTAAAAGTGCACTCATTCATCTTAAAAGGGACTTAGAGTTCCTATTTCTTATACCAAGATTCTCTTTACTGTAAGGAGTTTTACTTGACTGGGTTTAAAATCGGCCATTATTAAGCTTTTATGATAACCCAGTGCAGAATTTAGGCAACCTACTTCTTTATTACAAATACTTTAGTACCTCTGCAATTCTCGTTTGACAGAAGAAAAAACTCGTACTAACTTGAGCAATTTCTAGGGATTTTCAGTGATTTAGTTGTGCCTTTTAGGTATTGACAGTACCTTTTAGGTACTGTCAATACCAAATCTTTTCCCTGAGTTATGACTGATTAGAGAGTAAAAAAAGCTGATGGCATCAACAAACATGGCAGGAATGTGTCTGAGGGTAATTTGAAAATGACCTGAAGTCTTAAATGCAAAGGTCAGAGACTACTGCTTTAAATGCTCATGTGGGGAATTCTCACAAAAAGAAATGCAGTAAACTCTCTAGTTTCAAGTTAAACACAGAAAAAAGTCAGTTACTTTTATAGTTACTAATAATATACTTGTTCACTTTATCTTTAAAAACAGTGTTGATCATTACAACCATTAGTCACCACTTAAATCACACCAGAAAGATAAAATGAGTGTTGACAAGAACACTGAGTGTCTGGAACTCTGTTTTACACTATCACTGCATATATCAAATGCAATAATTACAACCACCTAGAAGTTCCAAATACAATAAATCTACACTTTCTTTTTGACCTCATAAGCCCATCCTTGGGCACTGAAGCAAAATCATAGCTCCACAAAAACACTGTAAAGAAAAAGCAAAATATTCTCATTGGGGGAAGTTCAATTTATGGGTCATTTATCTCAGAACATATACTTTTGATAACCTATCTAGGAATTTTTTTGCTTATCTTTAATGTGATATTCAATTTTTTATTGAAACCATTGCAATTCTACAAAGTTCTTCATAGTTGGTTTCAGACATAAAATGTTTTAGGAGCAATTCCAAAATTTCCAATTTTCTTCTAGAAATTTTAGAACGTTAGTTTTTATATAAGTTTTAACTGTGTGTTACTTAAAATAATGATGTACATATCAAAGCAGTTGTATTTATGATTGGTAAGACTGAGTTGAATTCATAATGGGTCTATAAGAGTCCTTCAATAAGAGAATGCATCCTCTGACCCTACAAAGCAATCAACGAAGGGTAAACTGAAACACAACAACATGCACAAATCTAAGAAATGTGTCCAGTAAAAAATGCAGACCCAACAGGGAGTACTTTAGGTTTTTTATTTACACACAATTCAATAAAATATTGTACTTCATGGTCATAGATGTCAGAACAGTGGGCATAAAGCTGAAGACTGGGTAGGGCTAGCTGGAATAAAGTACAAGGGAGAGAAAAAAGCACTTGAGAACTAGTACAAAAAATAATATTCAGAAATTCACTTGTCAAAATTCTTCAAACGACTAGATCCAGAAAGTGCATATTTATTGTATGTACAGTAAGCTCCATAGAAAAATAACATTGCTGATTTCAACTCTGACATTTACTCTGATAAATTTATGCAACTTGATAACACCTTCCAAGATATCAAAATACTTTCATGGAAATGAAGTAAAAGTTAACTTTGTTATTGGGGGGGTTTGCCTTTGCAAAATGTTTTCAGAGAGAAGCTAGAAGGCAGAAAACAACAGAGAAATGCTAAGTTCTGTCTCAATTTTCCAGCTTCTGCCACTTAAAAAGTCACAAAGGATAGGTTCTTAAATCACTAACCCCTTCTTCCCTAAGAATTCCTGAATAACAATAAATAGGAAATGTTATTTTTAATTTGCTTAATCTTAAGTAGTTTTGTTCTCAAATCAGGAACATGCAGCTTGAATATAGTGTGCCCGTTTCATCCATTATTCATCTCCACTGCACTTTCTTGGTTTATGATTTTACTAAATTTCTTCATTTGAGTTATGGCCTTGTGTTCAACAGTGGGCAATCTATTATTCTTATATAATTTTTAAGTACAAAGGCAAATGGCATGGAACAATTAGAATCGATGACTTGGAGTCAGGCTCTCGGATGTCGTAGGCAAACATGCTCTTGACTTTAACCTATGTGTTCTACTTCATGAGGGTTGTATTTTTCATACATCAGAGGTTTTTTATAAATTTACTATTCAATCCAGCAGCCCTACTTTGTTCGCCAGTTATAAGCAAAACAAATATGTCAGGGTAATGATGCCAGGACTCTCCCTTATTGAAAAAAGCAGTTTATTAATACCTTATTGCTACAAGCTAGATCTTATTATCATCTTGGGTCATTTAGAATCTTATTAGGTATTCTGCTGGTGGATGAATAATCCTGTGATAAATTCTTTGCCATGTCCTTCACAGTTGTCATAGCAGGATCATAAACAGCATTTATAACAATCTAGCCTAGAGGAAGCGGCTGACAATGGTCTGCTTAGCATGCAGGAAATATTCAGATCGGCTGTGTCTGGTTAGACACAAGCCCACAAGAGAGATCCCAAAGTTAAATGTAGCATGGGTTTCTCTGAAGATTCCCCTTCAAAAAAAATGCATGAGGTCAGGGATGTGGGGACCAAAAAAACTTTGGAAGCCTCTAATGATTTCCTCCCATCAGATATGCTGGGTAGCAAGGGGATGGCCTGGACACAGGCCGTATGATTCCAGACAGGCTCTTCATATCTTTATTTGAAATCTCTGGATTAAAGTTCAAATTATCTAATATTGGCTGATTTTTAGGCTTATTAGACTATAATATAAAACTATGATTTACTTCTATCACTACTATATCTGATTAGTGCCTTTGATGAAAAGATGAGTCTGAAGGAGAACAACATTAAGAGTGTAAAACTTCAACATTTCAGCATGTATAAAAAGTGATATTAGATATGTATTAAATTTTTATATGTCTATATACACAGTTACATATTTTAGTGTTTGCATAGAGAATTATGGGTAAATTAGTATAATTTCCTTGGAAATTATCCACCATATCCTTGGAAAAATACAAGGAGCATTTTTTTCCCAGCCTCATCTCCTGCTATTCATCTCACAATTAGTTTATAGTTAGTCTCTCATTATTCTCTACTATGTTAAACCCTTTCTAAGTCTACACTTTTACAAAAGATGATCATCTTGGGGCTGGAGAAGTGGCTTAATGAGCTGGAGTACATGATTTGCATTTGGAGACCTTAGCTCAAGCCTTAGCACTACATGCCTTTCAAGCACCACCAGAGAACCCCAAATCATAGAGCCCCCCCAGAATAACCCAAAAGGTATGATTAAAAAATTAAAACAAAAATTATTTATTGTTCTGTCCAGAATACCCTTGTTCTTTTTACTCAGATATTCTAATTTGATTTCCCCAGATGCAATACCTAAACAAGTATTTAAGAAAAGGTCAATTTTTTTGTAGTCTTTATTTCTCTCTTAAATACCTTTCCAGAAAAGGTCATTTTTTAAACAGAACCCCAAAAAAGTGCAGATAGAAAGATGAGATTGTGAAACAGGGAAAAGAAGGAATCTCAGCCACTGAGCAACTGAGACTTTAGTGCCCTGGGGATCTTTAAAAAGTGTAAAAAGCAATTTGGATTGTCCAGTTTGCCAGCTAGCCAAAGGTCAAAGAAATTTGGAGTGTTTATTATCATATAATAATCATTGATGATTTCTGCTTCTGGGAGGTACATAACTCCCTGGTTCATCCAACCTATACCATATGCTACTTGAGTTTGCTCTTAATCATGTTAGAATTAGCAGGGTCAGAGAGAATTGTAATTATTGATGAGTGCCGGCTTAATCTGGATAGGAAAATTATAACTTTTACTGTGTGGACTCTTCCTTTATAGTCTCAAGTCTTAATCTAAGTGTTATTTTTCTCTGAGTGCTTCTTGAATTCCCCCAGTCTCAGATGGACTTCACTTGATTTGAAAGGCATGATGCTTGATCATATCATTTTTTATTCCCTCTAAACTATAATAATCTTTAAGTAACAAACTAGTGTTTCTATCATCTGTTCCTTGAAACATCGAAGAAATTTGGAAGATCTATACACTTAACAAATAGTTGGGAATCTACTGTGTGCCACTTACTACTCTAGAATCAGGGGACAGAGCAGTGAAAATATATTCCACTTGGTAGTTCTCATAATAGACAAAGATAGCAAAATGAGACTGGTGTGATCACACATTCTGTAATGTAATGTGTTCCAAATACCAATCTATTGAGTTATACTATTTGAGGAAGACACTATAAAAAGTAAAAAGATAAAAGCATAACCATCGGATGTGATAATTTTAGGTATTAGTTAATTTTGAAAAGAAAATAGGAAGGTCAGATATGTAGCTCAGCAGTAGCTTAGGAAGGAAGGAAGGAAGGAAGGAAGGAAGGAAGGAAGGAAGGAAGGAAGGAAGGAAGGAAGGAAGGAAGGAAGGAAGGAAGGAGGGAAGGAGGGAAGGAAGGAGGGAAGGAGGGAAAGAAGGAAGGAAGGAGGGAAGGAGGGAAGGAAGGAAGGGAGGGAGGGAGGAAGGAAGGGAGGGAGCAAGGAAGGAATGCAGGGAGGAAGGGAGGAATAGAGGAAGGAAGGAAGGAAGGAAGGAAGGAAGGAAGGAAGGAAGGAAGGAAGGAAGGAAGGAAGGAAGGTAGGAAGGAAGGAAGGAAGGAAGGAAGGAAGGAAGGAAGGAAGGAAGGGAGGGAGGGAGGGAGGGAGGGAGGAAGGAAGGAAGGGAGGGAGGGAGGGAGGAAGGAGGAAGGGAAAGAAGAAGGGAGGGAAGAAGAGAGGAATGGAAGGAAGAAAGGAAGGAAGGAAAGAAGGAAGGAAGGAGGGAGGGAAGGAAAAAAGGAAAGAAGAAAGAAAGAAGAAAGAAAAAGACAATAATAAGAAAGGAAGGAAAGGAAAAGAAGGAAGAGAAAAAGTTATCAACACTAATAATAGTATTATGAATACTACGATAATAGTTTCATTTATAGTGTTCTACCTCCACATCAACTACCAATGTCAGCTTTCCATTAAGAGTGTTTCAAGGTGATCCACTGGACTCTCTTGATAAGTTCATATTTAAAATTCAATTATTAAATTTTAGATTATATATTTACAATAGTGTTAATGTTCAAACATTTGATATATAAACTTACTTCACTTTACCACCACCAAAGAGCCCAAGATCCTCCACCAATGCCTTTTGTTACTTCCACTTTACCTCATCATCTTTCCCTGTCCTTCTCCCCTTACTTAACATATTTTTGTTCTATAATTCAGGATTCAGGGTATGCCATCTTTTATTACCTTCCTTTCTCTTCTGCTGTTTTCTATAAACCACAGATAAATAATATCATTTTATATTTGTTTTTCTCCCTCTAATTTACTTTTCCTAACATGATACTCTCCAGTTTTATCCATGTTGCAGCAAATTTCACTATACCATCTTCTCTTATGGCTGCACAGTATTTCATTGTATGGATATAGAACACTTCATTTTTCACTTGAGGTCATTTTAATAATTTCTTATTAAATAAAGCATATTTTTACCATGAAAATTAGTGGTCCAATGCAGGTTTAAGATAGAGAAGAGACTACTATGACAAGGAAAATTGGAACTGATCACTCTGGACAAAAAAAGGGAATAAAGTGATATGTATGATTCATAGCCCTTATTAACGGTAGTGAAAACCACAGTGTCAATAGAAGGGAATAAAAGGAAGACAGAGGGAGAGGGAGGGAGGAGGGAAGGAGAGAGAGACAGAGATAAAGACAGAGACAGAGAGAGAAGTAAAATGTCTGCCAAGAGGCAGGCAGTGGGGAGGGTGGGAGAAAACTGGGGACATTAGTGGTGGGAAATGTGCATTGGTGAAGGGTGATTGATGTATATTGTACAACTGAAACTCATTCATGAAAGATTTTGTAAACACAGTACTTAAATAAAGTAATAACAAAATGAGCCATTGCCAATTATGCTCTTTAGAACTTGCTCAAATATACGGATAACTTAATTTTATGTGAAAATCTTCACAAGAATATTTACTTATGATAGCCAAGATTTGGATGTAATACATTTTTAATAAGAAAATGAACATTTATACATTTTTAAAAATAAATCAGCTATTAGGCCACACCAAACATGATGAAGGCATAAATTTATATACATAAATAAAAGAAATCTATTTGAGTATACTCCTTTAACCTATTCATCTGTCATTGGACATGCTGGCTACTGTAGTAAGTGGTTAAATGAGCAGAAGAGTGGGTATATTTTTCTAAATGTGTTTGTGCTTAGGGACAGATCCCAGGAAGTTAAATTGCTAGGTTCATGGAAGCTTTATTCTTGAGATTAGATGGAGAAAAGAATGAATAGGTAGAGCTCAGAAGATATTTGAGTGTATGAAAGTATGTTTTATTTCACTCCAATGATGGATACACATATAATCTATAATTATTACAATACATAGAATGTACAATACCAGTCACCCGCCATAATGTAAGTGATGGACTTTAGGTGGGAATGAAGTATGAATGCAGATTCATCAATTAGTTGGGAATATTGATAATGGGTATCTTGGACAGGTATTAAACTAAAACTCTCTCCAAAAATTTATCTGAAATAAGAATGAGAAGGACATCAAGTTGTGAAGATATGGGAAAAAGAGTTTCCAAGAAGAAAAAAAAGCATGATGGAGAATTTGGATGTGGATTAGATAAATTGTCAGAATAAAGCAAAAACTGCTTCAGGTGAATGATGAAGAAAATGTCAGAATAACTTAGGTTGACAGGAGCCAGATTACATACAAAATGTTGGTATCATAAGTTAACTTATTGTAAGATCCTAAAATCAAAAGCTCAATAGTACATAATAAATTATTTTTTAAGTTGTTTGGATACTCTGATTTCCAGATTAATTTATTATAATTCCTGTATCAGCTTCTGTGATTCAACCATAATGCACACATTGACTAGAATAATTTCCAAAACAATTTACTCACAAATTCAAGGTAATATCCATAGAACATCTTTAAAATAGCCAAAAGAATGAGAAAGAAGATTAGTTTCTTGCATTGATTCTGAACCAATGAGCTTTTAGACCAGTAACTAAAGGGGAATGGTGCTCCCCTTGAAAACAGCCAATCTGGCTTTGCTAACCAGTAGCACACATGTCCTGAGCACCTTCAGAATTATCCCAGAGCACAGATCCAGGAAAAGCCCTGAGCACTGGTGGGTGTGCCCTCACTATAAAATAACAAACAAACAAACACCAACATAGGTGTTTGGAAGTTCTTTACCACTTATAGCTTCAGTTTTTTCTTCAGCCACGTTAAAGTTATAGAGACTAAATGGATTTAGAGCATTTGATGTCAAAATGTACAAGATAAAGATAAATGTTCTATATGATATCACTGAGTTACATTCTTAGTCCCAAGTATGTCTTTCCCTCCTTTTTCCTTAGTTGCTGATGTGATGATTTGCAGTTATATACATTAAATTGTAGGGTATGGACACTAGTTGTGGTGGGTGTATGGTGTGTGTGTGACAGCTTGTTTGTGGAACAGCCCACTCAGCCATGATATTCTTAGGGGTCACACACTTGAGTTCTGGTTTGCCTAATCATGTGGCAAAGATGCAGTACCAGGGTTCCCAAAGAATATGGTGCTAGGCAGTAGTGTTCAATGCATAAAGGCAGAAATGGGGATGCAACTCATTGCCTTCGGTATATGTGACCAGCACTTTTAGTCACTGGTCATATCCTGAACCCCCTACTTAATCTTCTAGAGGGATTGATTTTGTTTTGGTGCCACAACCAGTGATATAGTGATACAGTGATTAATATGTAATACATAGAATGAAAATATATAAAACTATCACCAATTCTCAAATTTAGTAAGTGGTGTAGCAATGATATTTTTCCACACACATTTTTTCACAACCATTTCAAAGTGGACACACACCCCCAGTGGAGCAAAGCACCACATTCTTGTGCACATTCCCTTTAGATAGAAGAAGGTTCCCAACTGGGAACATGATGTTGAGTCTAGGGAGAATATGGTAAATGACCATCCAAGTAATAAATATCAATGATTAAAATATATATTGAGTTTCAAACAAATGATTTAAGAAATAAATTAGTTTGTTTGGACCACAACATACAGCATTCAGGAGCTATTTCTGGCTATATTCTTGAGTGACCTCCAAGATGTACTTAGGGAGACATTAGTGGTACAGGGAATCCAATTGTGGTCAAAGCATTTGCCTTAACTCCTATATCTAGCCCTAAAAATTATGATTTATTAATGACTGGATAAAATGTCTTTGCAAATAATCATATAATTTGAACTGTCTTTGTCTGTCTGAGATTATATTTTCATGTATTTATTACAGACAATATGTGTGTTCACACTGTCTTTATCTTTGTATCTTGGAATCCAAGTTGCCCTGGCTTCTCTTTCCAAAGCAACTTTATTATAAGTGACAGTTCCCTCTATCTTCATGTTTGTGAGCAGACTTATCTAATTACAAGCTTTTCTTTCTCTAGAACAAGGAAAAGGAAAATTTACTCTCCCACACTGCATGGAAAAGGTCTAAACACCTGCAGTCCATGACACTCTCCACAGTAACACCTTCAGCTGTGGCCCTTTGAAAGTGCAGTTCTGCTCTGAATAAGCTATTTTTCCTGGTGTCTGCTCCCAGTGAGATCAATTGCTCCCACAATTCCCAGTGAGTGAACATGCAACTCTCACTGATTGATTGACTTAACACTAGCCAATTAGAGCTTAAACTGTCTAATTAAGCTGAAGATAGAGCCATCAACTCACTGTATCTGAAGCCAGTTAACTTTACTCAAACAATAGAATGATGTCAGGTGAGTATTCTCAATGGGAATATCTACTAAAACCAGAGGAAAGCACTTTGCAAATATAAAACAGTCTGGGAATTTTAACAAGATGAATAAGAGATACAGAAAAGTCATAACCCCTACAAAATGTATACCCTATTCCTAATATTCTTTTTCAAATATATCCTTTTAAATTTGCTTTTTGTTGAAGTAATAAAAATAAAAAATATTGCATCTTAATATTACACCATAAATGGTGTTCATTTTTCTGTTTTTTTTTTTTGTGATCTTTATTGAAAGTGCTTTTCACTACATTACAATGAAAAAGACAGTTCTATTACAGTTGTTTAACCAGCCTTCATATTAGTGTGCATTCTTATCAATTCCTACAACAATTTCACGCTATTCATTTTCTTCTCTAAGAACAATAAAACTGTCCAAATCCAAAACAAATTGAGAGCAAATACTAGGAAACTTACTTTTTTCTTTAAAATCAGACAGTTAACTTATGAAAAGATTCCAATTGTCCACCAAAACACGTTTTCCCCCACTGTAAAGCTAGCAACTGCAAGGAAAGAAACGTAGACCATTTTGGAATCAGACTTGTTTAGCCAAGCACAAATAAACACTGAGGCACACAGAGACACGCCATCCTAATCTTTCTTTAAAGCTGTAGTTGCATTGGTCCCTGAGAAAATATTTAGCACAGAAGCATTTTAAGAAAAGTCAGCATGAGAGCAAAAAAATTTCTTCTCAGGTATGTGTATGATATTAATCATAATTAGGGCATATTTGACAGTTTCTTGGCAACAGAGACAATGAGTTCCTTTCTCTGTCATCAAAATCCTTAAGGAATACTTGTTATTTCATTATCAACTTCACTAGTCTTTAAACCTATAATATCCACTTTGAGAATATGAGGTCTTATAGAAACCTGAGCTCTGACAATTATTGTCTTCCCACTGCTGACACGATGTAGGGTCCAACATAAGCTGGGGTCTTACTAAGATAAAGTATATGAAACTACAGCGGGGTTAAAGTGTGAATTGCAGGGAAACAAGGAATATGCTGGCCCCATAATGCATTGCCACTGAAGGATCATCCTTCACAGTTGTTGGTTTTTGCCTGTGCAGGTGGCTCTGCACTTTTGATTTCCCATTAAATTGGAAAGGGAGCACTTGGTTCCCACTGCGATGGCATCCTCTGATAAGAGGATGAGAAATGGAAAATGGATCCATTTCAAGAAATAGACTCATTTTAATGAAATCAAACAAGAAACTCGCTGCCATTCAATCAAGCCTGATTTTGTTAATGTACTTTCTACAATGATGTAGTGTTGAAAAGGTTCATATGATGGATACATCCTAGAGGAAGATTCAGCAGGATTTCATTTTGGTGCTGTTCTGATGAGTTCAAGGAATTTATTCAGATCGTCTACTGATCACAAACTTCAACTGAGTTTCAAGTGCAGTGAGGAGATCGGACACTTTATGTGCAAATGTGCAGCAATCTCTTACGTCTGCTTTCACAAAAAAATAAATGGGCTTAAAATCTTTTGTCTGTTTTGGCATTTATGTAATAGCTCATGTTGAGAAATGGACAATGTTCAAAAACAGTATGCAAATACCATATCACTGTCTTTCTTGAATCTCTTTTGCCCACTCTTCCTCCTAAGCTATCACTAAGCTGCTATGTACTTTTTTTCTTACTATTTCTCTCACTGTCACTTTGTCTCACGATGTTTCATATGTCCAAACTGAGAAGGGTGGAGGCTCAAAGCACAGCACACACACACACACACACACACACACACACACACACACACACACGAAGTTTTTGTCTCCATTATGTAGGTGAATTGAGAGAAAGCATATTTTAATATCTTAATTGCTATGTGTTCAGCTTAGTTATTTCTCACAGCAATCTGGAAGTAGAATCAGTGATGTTCTGAGGTTAGGAGGGATCTCTAGGGAAAACAAACAAGTTCATTTCCTTCATCCAGACAGAACTGCCCCTTGTTCCCATCAGTTATCCATTAATGAATAGTTTCTGCTTCTATTCACTTAACATCATGACTATAACACACCTTAAATATGGTCTTCAAGATGTTAAAATCACCACTGCTGCTGATGTGGGGTTTTATTGTCTATTCTTGGCTGTAGCTCATCTTAGTGAGGTCCCCTGAGACTCAGCAATTAACTTGAATACAGTAGTTTGATAATCAAAAGTAATTAATGACATCAAAACACAGTCTTGCTTGCTTCTGTAAACTTGTTACACAGTTCTACATCATTCTTTTTAAATGAGTTACTTTATTCCTGTTAGAAAAAATGCCATAAAAATTTATTCAGGTAAAAAAGTTAGCTTAACATACTGTCTTGGTTGAAATAACATTAGAAAGTGAACCAGAATTCAATTAGCAATAACTTCAATCTCTTCATAAAACTACTAACAGAATAACAAAAATTTGTGTATAATAACAGTACAGGCATTATGGTTTTCTTTTAAAATAAAAAATTATAAAATAAACATTGATTTCATCAACTGCCAAGTAAAGTTTTAAGAAAATTATGATTATTTTTCTTTTATAATGCTCATTTAAATATTGTGGAGTAGATGAAAGGAGAGAGACTAATTTATTGTAAGAGTTCAATTTGCTATGATGCCAAAATTTTTTTCTCTCAAGTTTCTCAGAATAAAAGGGGAATTTATAGAAGAGAAATTTTTTCTCTGGGTATCTGGATGTTTGAAAATTTAACTGAGAAAGATTGACAATAGGAGAAAATCATATGAATTTATTAAATATAAGTTTTACATAATTAGAGTTTTTGTAAGGAAATGAAGACTAGAGAAAACCATTAGACTGGAGTGTCTTTATGCTGAATGTGCTGATGTGTCTCAACATATGATCTTTTCTTGAGTATGATCAGTGGCTCTTGATAATGTATATTCTACTGTTTTGAGATAAAATGTTCTGCAAATATGTATTAAGTTCATCTGGTTTAATGTGTCTTTTTAAGGTCAGTGTTTCTTGGTTAATTTTCTGCCTGGGAGATCTATTCACTGAAGTAAATGGAATATCAAAGTCCCCTACTATTATTGAGTTGCGGTCAATTTCTCCCTTTAGTTCTGGGTCTTTATTCAAAAATTATAAAAGCACTAATTCAAAGAGAAATATGCACATCTGTGTTCACCCAAAGCATTATTCACAACAATCAAGGTATGGAAATAAAGTAAATGCCCATCAACAAATGAATGCATATCAAAAAAATGTGGCATATATACACAATGGAATACAACTCAGCTATAAAAACAGATGAAATTTCACATTTGTAACAATGTAGATGGAATTTGAGTTTATGGAATACAAGTAACTTTATATAGAAAATATAAATAATATATCATTTCATTCATGTGTAGAAGAAAAAATTAAAGAAAAAATAAAAACAAAACAAATCCAAAACAAAAATACAGATTCTTAGTTACTGACAAAGGAATGGAGATTACCAAAAAGAAAAGGTCACAAGGGTAGGGGTAAAACAGTTAGAGGAGATCAATTGTATGATGATGGAGGTAAATCAGACTTTTAATAGCAACCACAAAGTCAAAACATGTACAGAGTTGAATTACAGTGTTATTGACCTGAGACCTCTGTATCACTGTAATTCAATGCTACTTCAATTAAAATAGCACTCTGTCCTATAAGAGATACAGTCTACCTTTAAGGAAAGAAAGATAAATATCAAAATTGGGCATTTTGAACTATCAATAGTCTGTTTATCATCAAAACTAAAGCAATAAATGTAATATTTTCTATCAGTAATTTATTCCATGATAAAACATAAAAATATGCTAACCTGAAATCATACTAATGTTTTCATTCTATTTTAATCATGTTTGTCCATAGTCACAAGAAATAAATGAAATGAAACCTATTTAAGTGATGAATTTAAGTGGAAAACTTAGTATTTATTTATCTTTTAAGTCATCGCCATTAAATGAGCAGTTCTTATTAAGATACCTTGTGAGAAATCACAATTTCTTTTTCTATGAAAACAAGATTAAAATATATTAAACAACAATCAAAGTAACTACTATCTATTTGTTTCAGTTTAACAATCTGCTTTATGTGCTTAACCAACACTTTGGTTTTATGAGGAAATAAAACACAGCAGAGGGCATTCAAATTTCCCAATCTAATTCATAGCCTCCCCAACCTGCAAAACCTATTGAAAATCACCTCTGAGCAAGGCAGCTGTGTTATATAATTTAGACTGGCTCTAAACACTGTCTCTGGTATCATTCTCAAAATTAGGTGGCATTTTATTTAATTGTCTTCATTTTCTTTCTATTACCAATGTATCTCCATTAATGGAAAAACCCATAATAATTAAATATTTTAATACCTCTTCTTATCTGAAATAAAGTCATACTCCCAGCACAGAAATCCAATGTTTAATAAAACCAAACCTTATATCTTGATGAGCAAGATACTCTAGGAAAAATGTCTACTAAGAATTCTATTCTTTATTTCTTTTTATTTCATTCTTAATTATTTTTAATTTTCAATGATATGTGTGTATTTGCCAAGGACTGTAATCAGTGCCTTATTCAAACAAAGAGGCATTACCAATGTGGAATGCCCCAAGTCTTTAATGAACTTTCGTTTTTAAATACAAAAGTATATGTGTTCTCTTCCCTACTTCCAAGTTATGTAAATAATATTTTCCACAATACCTATTAAGTAAATTCAATTATTTAGGCATATTTGCCTCACATTTTGTTAATGAAATTATTGCCATTACATATAAACATTGACATGTGAAGACATATCCCCTAAACTTTCAATATTAAACAGTATTAGATCAATACAAATTTTATTTTTGTAAAGATAAATTACTCAAGATGTATGGTAAGCGTGGGCCACATGAGAGGCTGGCGAGAATGCCCCCAACTACAAAGGGACTCGTAGTGACTGAGTTTGGGATGATGTGGCAGACCAAAGGGAGGAGTCCTAACAGCAAAGGAACTCCTGACCTGCAGATCCACATGCAGGTCATAGCCTTCCAGTATGATGAACATAAACTTCATTGAGACTGCCTTAGCAGTAGGGAAGACAGCCTGACATAGGAAGAAGCACATTGATACTAAAAAGGTAACTATGGAAAGCAGCACAAAATTCAGCCCTGTCTATGTATGGGTGAAGACTACAGTCTTTCAGACCCATTCAGTACTAATTCCCCTCTAAAACTTCTCTGAAATTGAGTTCAGAGCGGAAATGCTTATGATGTTCAATGATCTCAAAGTAATAAAGGAAAAGATTACCAATAAAACACAGAAGAATAGGAGAGCAGAAATGAAGAAAATGCAAACGGAAATGTCAGAACTGAAAAACTTGGAAAGCAAAATGAAAAGTTCATTGAAAGGCCTCACCAATAAAGGTTGAAGACAGACTCAGTAAACTTGAGATGAAGTGCAGAAAATATCCTGATAACATCAGAAAATAGAAAAGGCTTCAAAACAAATAAACAGAAGATGAAAAATTTTCAAATAAATGAACAGATAACAATAGAAGTTTAGGATAAATGTAAGAGAAACAACTTAAAAATCATTGGGGTCCCATAGATTCAGAAAGGAAACCCCTATAAAGAAGAAACAGTTAAAGACATCATTGCTGAAACGTTCCCAGAGCTGAAAGGTGCATACATCCACATCCTGAAAACCAGCTAAAGGAGATCCAAATAAAAACCTTCAAGACCTTCCTGGTCACAATGATGAAAACCATAGAAATAGAATAATAAAAGAAAGAAAGAAAGAAAGAGAAAGAAAGAAAGAAAGAAAGAAAGGAAGGAAGGAAGGAAGGAAGGAAGGAAGGAAGGAAGGAAGGAAGGAAGGAAGGAAGGAAGGAAGGAAGGAAGGAAGGAAGGAAGGAAGGAAGGAAGGAAGGAAGGAAGGAAGGAAGAGAGAAAGAGAGAAAGAAAGAAGAAAGAAAGAAAGAAAGAAAGAAAGAAAGAAAGAAAGAAAGAAAGAAAGAAAGAAAGAAAGAAAGAAAGAAAGAAAGAAAGAAAGAAAGAAAGAAAGAAAGAAAGAAAGAAAGAAAGAAAGAGAAAAAGTGGGGCTGGAGCAATAGCACAATGGTAGGGTTTTTGCCTTGCATGTGGCTGACCCAGGACGGACCTGGGTTTGATCCCGAGTCCCATATGGTCCCCTAAGCCAGGAGTGATTTCTGAACAAATAGTCAGGAGTAACCCCTGAGAGTCACAGGGTGTGGTCCAAAAACAGAAAATAAAATGGAAGGAAGGAAGGAAGGAAGGAAGGAAGGAAGGAAGGAAGGAAGGAAGGAAGGAAGGAAGGAAGGAAGGAAGGAAGGAAGGAAGGAAGGAAGGAAGGAAGGAAGGAAGGAAGGAAGGAAGGGAGGGAGGGAGGGAGGGAGGGAGGGAGGGAGGGAGGGAGGGAGGAATTACAATCAAGGAAGCATCCTTAATATTTATAGCAGATTTTTAGCACAATCAACCCTCCAAGCCTGAAAGCTTGGATATAGTGGGGGAAAAAAACCTCAATGAAATGAATGCCTCATCAAGAATACTTCATGCAGTCAGACTCTTGTTCAGGTCTGGAGACACAATTTCAAGAATATATAACAGCTCAGAAACTTTAAAAATTCTAAACAAAATTTAAAAGAAAAAAGGAAAGGGATACTTAAGGAAAGACAAACCCCACAAACTCACCAAACTTATATGAAAAAATAGCACAAAATTTTATGACAACAATCTCTCACAATGTCAAAATACTTAAAAGTACTGCTAATAAACTTGAAGAAATGCATTAATAGGACACAATAGTACTTGGAGATTTCAGCACTGCTATGCCACCTCTTGATAGAACAACCAGGCAAAAACTCAAGGAAGAAATGGAAGAGAGGGGGTTTGTTCATTCCCTAAAAGCTGAATACACATTCTTCTCCAGTACACATGATTCATTATCAAAGATAGACCACATGCTGGACCACAAATCATAACTTCATCATATCAAGAGCATAGCAATAGTATCAAGTATATTCTCAGACTATCATGCACTGAAAATATGAATGAATTACAAATAGAAACAGAGAAATAACCTGGGAATTAAACATCTAAAAACTGAACAACCAATGGGCCAGAGAGGATTCAAAAGAATCCTGGAAACAAATGAGAAGGAGGAGACATACTATCAGAATGTATGTGACACAGCAAAATCAGTATTAAGGGGAAAATTAATATCTTTGCAAGCGTTCATCAGGAAGGAAAAAGGAACCTCCATAAATAACTTCACAGCATAGCTTAAGAAATTGGAAAAGGGAGTATTCTGTTTATGACTAAAACCCAACTATGAACATGATTGTAATTATGGTACTTAAATATTTATATAAAAAAAGAGAAGAAATTGGAAAATGAACAAAAATGAGCTGAGAGCAAGCAGGAGGAAGGAAATAATAAAACAGAGCAGAAATTAATGAACTGAACTCCCCCAAATCCAAAAGATCAATGAAAGAGTTGGTTCTTTGAAAAATAGACTAGATAAACCATTATAAAGACTCCCAAGGAAAGAGAAAGAACTCTAATTAACCAAATCGGAAAGGAAATGGGCATATCACAACAAATACCACAGATATTCAAAGGATAATATTAGATATTACTTTGAGAATCTTTATGCTGCAAAAATGGATAAATTCTTGGACTTCTATGACTTTCCAAGGTTGAATTAAGATGATATGGAATATCTGAACAAACCTATCACTATAGAAGTAATAGAAACAGTAATCAAAATTCTTCCTAAAAAACAAAAGCCAAGGCCCAGATGAATTTATAAGTGAATTCTTTTGGATCTTCAAAGAGGACTACCAATTCTTTTCACACTCATCCAGGAAATTGAAAAAAACTGAAGCACTCCCAATTTCTATGAGGCTAACACCACATGAAAGAGAATTTCAGATAGATATCCTTGGTCAACACAAATGAAAAGATCCTCAGCAAAATACTAGCAAATAGAATCCAACAATTCATCTAAAAGGTCATACACATGATCAAGTGTGCAAGGATGCATTCCAGAGATGCAAGGATGGTTTAACATGTACAAGTCAATCAAATATGTCAATTCTGTGATACATGCTCTTTACATAAAGTAAGTTAAAATTTAAAATAACAAAAACTATAAAACAATACTTCAATAAATAAAAGAGCACACAAGGAAATAGAAAATAATTTCTCATACTTTGGAAAAATTAACATCATTAAAATGTCAATAATTCACAAAGATTCTATGCAGTTCCTAGAAAGATACTGTGATGTTTTTCAAAGAAATAGGTCAAACACTTCTGAAATTTATATCAAACTATAAACCTCCACAAATAGCTAATGCAATCCTTAATAAAAAGAAAATGGAAGGTCATCACCTTTCCTAACTTCAAACTGTATTACAAAGAATTAGTAACTAAAATGGCATGTTACTGGAATAAAGACAGATTATCAGATCAGTGTAATAGAATCAAATATTCTGAATATAAGTTAATTTTTTGATAAAGGAGAAAAATATGTGAAATGGAAAAGGAAAAGCTTTTTTAACAATTGGTTCTCAGAAACCTGGTGAGAAACTCACCTTAGACCTCTTCCTGACACTATGCAAAAAGGTCAAATCAAAATAACTTAAAGACCTTGATATCATATGTGAAACCATAAAGAATATAAAGGAAAACATAGGCAAAATTACCCATAATGTCGTAGCTAAAGATATCTTCAAGAATGAAATACCACTGATCACACAAGTAGAAGCAAGAATAAACAAATGTGATAGCAGTAAATTAAGAATCTTCCTCAAAGGAAATAAGAAGCAAAATACATAAATCCCACATAGAATGGAAGAAAATATTCAATCTATACCCATCTGATAAGGGGTTAATATCTAAGATATATAAGGTACTAGTGCCATGAATATGTATATATTTATATATATACATATATATAACTTAAGAAAAAATCCAACTTCATCAAAAATGGGGAGAAGAGATGAACAAAAATTTCCTCAAGGAATAAATACAGATGGTTAGAAGTACATAAAAATGCTCCACATCATTAGTCACCAGGGAGATGTAAATCAAAACAACAATGAAATATTCATCTTATACCAGAGACAACACAAATCAAGAACAGGAACAATCAGTGCTGGCATGGATGTAGGGTGAAAGGGATTCTTGTTCACTGCTGGTGGGAATGTAGACTGGTCTAGCCCCTTTGGAAAACAATATGGACATTCTGTGAAAAACCTAGAAATTAAACTTTCATATGACCCAGTAATACTGCTCCCAGAATATACCTTAGGAACTCAAAAACACAATGCAGAAAAAGCATCTTCACTCCCATGTTCATTGCAGCAATATTCAAAATAGAATCTGGAAACAACCCAAGAGTCTGAAAACAAATGAATGGATAAAGAAACAGTGGTACAACTCAAGTGGAATAATATGCGAAGTTGTTAGGAAAAAATGAAGTTATGAAATTTGCTTCATATAAATTGATATAGAAAATATTGTGCTGATCAAAATGAGTCAGAGGGATAGAGATAGACATAGAAGGATTGCACTCATTTCTGGGATTAAAAATTAAGCAATATGGGGCCGGTGAGGTGGCGCTAAAGGTAAGGTGTCTGCCTTGCAAGCGCTAGCCAAGGAAGGACCGCGACCGCGGTTCGATCCCCCAGCGTCCCATAAGGTTCCCCCAAGCCAGGGGCAATTTCTGAGCGCTTAGCCAGAGTAACCCCTGAGCATCAAATGGGTGTGGCCCGAAAAAAACAAAAACAAAAAAAATTAAATAATATAGTAATAATACCCAAAGATAATAGACATGAGGATTGGCCCATAGTAGGAAGCTTGCCACAAAGAATGGGGAGTATAGTTTAGGCAGAGGAGGGACCACTTTGATAATAATAGTTGGGAACAATTACTCTGTGCAAGAACTGGGTGCTGAAAAGAGGTAAAGTAATATGCATGAAACCCTTTCAGTAACCATATTGCAAACCAGTGTTTAAAAGGGAAAAGAGGGAGAGTATGATAGAGAGAGAAACAAAGAGAGAGGCAGAGAGATATAGAGAGAAGAAAAATGTTTTCCATAGAGGTGGGCAGTGGGAAAGTCAGGGAGAAGGATGGGAAGCAAACTGGAGACACACTGGTGGGGACAAATGTGCACTGGTGAAGGAATGAGTGTTGGAATTGTATAATTGAAACTCAATCATGAGCAACCTTGTAACTGTATCTCATGGGAATTCAAAATAAATTTAAAAATAGGGGCCAGAGCAGTGGAGCAAGCGGTAGGGCATTTGACTTGCACACGCTAACTTAGGAAGGACCATGTGGTTCGATCCCCCAGCATCCCATATGGTCCCCCAAGCCAAAAGTGATTTCTGAGCGCACAGCCAGGAGAGTCACTGGGTGTGACTCAAAAAACAAAAATAATAATAATAATAATAATAATAATAATAATAATAATAATAAATTATTCCTCATTGAGAATAAAATTTGTCATATGTACTCCTTGGACCCATATGTCAGTACCAGTACACATGTGCCTGAGCACATTTCCCAGAATCTCCCCTCTTGAAATGTATATTTTTTCTACTTTCATGCTGGGTTGTGTTCTCTCTTGAGAACATTACTTTCTCGCTTTCTCATCCTCTCCCTCCCCTTTCTCAGAAATTCCAAATAAAAATAATTTTCACTTCAAAAATATCTATTTGCATATGTATTTGCTTAGCATATATTTCTTATTAGTTTCAAGACCCAAGACAGGGAACACATATTTTGTTTGTTTTTATTTCTAAATTTACTAAAATAGTGCCAGTATCTATTCAAACCACAACTTATATATTAAATAAATAGGTGATTTCTTGTCTAGTCCTTGAGACTTAAGACTTCATTTTCCAAAATTGTATAGTCACACTCTTCTCATTTCTTTATCCCTAATTACCTTTAGTTACTACTTTTCCTACTACTTTTTGCATATTTCCTCCAGTTACAGAAATATTCATTATAAAGAGCATGTCTTATGCTCAAGATACACTTTCTAGTATACTAAATACTTTCAAATAAATTGTCATATTGTGCACATATGTACAATGAAATATTTATTACAAATTTAGAAGGATTTCTTAGAATAATACATAAGTCTCTTCATGGATTCACAATGACTTTAATAAAAAAGAAAGTGGCCAAACTACTAAACTAAATAGGTTTTTTTTTTTTTACATACAGGGAATAAATAATTATCAACTCTAAGCTAGTCCCCCAAACAGCCATCCAGTAACAGCAACAACAAATAAGTAATATAAAAAGTAGTTTGGAACAGAATTGCAGGGATCATTAACTCCAACCGAAGACTCATGTTCCCATAGGAAGTTCTTACAAATACTATACACCAACTTGTCATCTAATATTCAGACTTATATTTAGAGGCTTAACATTCGTTGTTTTTTTTTATCCTGAATATAAACATTTTCTAGTTCTAGGTTGGTTTTTTGGTTTTTTTTTTATTTGTTTTGTTTTAATTTTGGTCTACATCTGGTGATGCTCAGAGGGTACCTCTGGCTCTGCACTCAGGAATTACTCCTGGCAGTACTTAGGGAACCAAATGGGATGCTAGGGATTGAAATCAGATAGAAAAAGTGCAAGGCAAATGCCCTACCCCTTTTATGATTCCAGCCCCATTTATGGAAGTCTCTTAAAGCCATTTTGAAACAAGAAAAAGTATTATCAAAAAAAATAAAGGGACAGATGATAGATAATAGGTAGGTTAGTTGGTTAATAGAAAGAAATATTTAAATTGAATTTGTCCTAGCACTTTTGAGTACTAGATGATTAAAATTCTAGGTTGCTTCTTTGACAACATCAAAGGACTTCTTTCCAACTACCTCTATCAATAAATTTTACTCTTGCTTGTTCAATCAGATGCATTTTTTTTGGCCAAGTGATAAATGATGACTTAGAGGTGATGTGATTCCAGTCTTTCCATCTTGAGTCCTAAGAGTATTTGGATTGATGGAAGACTGACCAGAGGTAGAAAGTAAACAGTCCCCATGGTCATGTCATATGCTACAAGATTGTATAGCACTTTATGTCCTAAATTGTTTATATAGCAAATCTAGTTGGCCAGTGGAAATGACAAATTTTAGCTTTCTTGTTTTTAGTGGCAATCTGTAAAAGGGTAAAATTGTTCTTAAGTCACAACAAAAGTAGTTTTGTTTTAATTTTCAGACAACCTGTTTTTAGTTTATAGAGTGAAGGCACAACTACAAAAGTTCATACTCCTGGCATTAGGTAGGTTATAGCAACACCATCTATAACACTGTCTAGACTTAAAACCAAACGATTCTTATATATGCCATTATTTAAAATGTTCAGGAAAGTCACCTTTATTATAGTACTAATTGATCTACATTTGAGAAGATTTTTAAGCATCTTAATCTGATACCATTTATTATAAGCACCAGAGGCTCCAAAATAAGGAGGCACAACTCATCCTTATCAATGCCTCAATTTAGTGAATATCTAATACGAACAAAGTGAAGCATCATTTTAATCTATATTTTAATTTATAAGTATTATACTGTTTTAATTATTTTAATATGCAAACAATAGGGTTGTATTTTCTTTTTTATTATTTCAAATTTGCTTTTTTTTATAGATGTTTATATTAGTTTAGAACTGAAATCCAACTACAGACATGTTTGTAATCATTATGCTTAAATAAAGATATTAGGTGATTTTTTTTCTTGTTTTTGTTTTTTTGGGGCCACACCCAGTTGATGCTCAGGGGTTACTCCTGGCTAAGCACTCAGAAATTGCCCCTGGCTTAGGGGGACCATATGGGATGCCGGATGATCGAACCACGGTCCTTCCTTGGCTAGCACTTGCAAGGCAGACACCTTACCTCTAGCGCCACCTCTCCGGCCCCTAGTTTTTTGTTTGTTTGTTTGTTTGTTTTTTTAAATAAAGAAACAGAATACTACCACAGTGCCAATATCCTTCCATCACAATTCAGTGAGCTCACTTTTTCTCCTTTCCATGTCACCCCAAGTCTGTGGTCAGAATATAAGAATTTGTATACACTGGAAGTTGTCCATTTCCTTGTTCTGTTTCTTTGTACACCAGATATGACCAATAAAATCTGGCATTCTTTTCCTTTTGACTTGTTTGACTTAACATATTTTCAGTTTCATCCAGGCTGATTCAAATGACAAAATTTGAATCTTTTTTCTAATAGCTGACTAGTCTTTACTGTTTTCTTAGGCCACAACTTCTTCATATGATGTTGGGCATTTAGGATGTTTCTATATCTTGGCTGTCATAGAATTTCAATAAACATAGATGTGTACATATCTTTTGAAGCAAACATTTTTGTGTTTTGGGAGTATCTAGTGGTGAAATTGTTGGATCATATGGTAATTCTATTGTTCTGTGTCTTGTTTTATTTTGTTGTTCTGACTTAGCCAACCGAGTCTCAATTCAGTCTAAGTCCCAAGGTTGCAGTGCTGCTCTAGCCCTACAGTGTCACCCAGTCACCCTGAGGTGACTGTAGGCCTCCAAAGCAATAGTCAAACATGTAATTCCATAGTCAATGCAAACATATATTTAGATTTCAATACAGATAACATTCATAAAAACAACAAAAAGTGAACAGCTCCATCAAAAAATGAAGAGCCATAGTGAATACAAACTTCCTTAAAGATGACTTACAGAGGGCCAGCCAGCATGTGAAAAATTATTTTGTCACTGATTATAAGGAAAATGCAAATCAAATTGGCATATATAGCAACTAATTACAACAAGAATAATCTATATCAAAAAATCCAGAAACCAGAAACGCTGGTAAAGATGTGGAAAAAAGGGAACTCTTAATCATTGTTGATAGAAATATAAACTGGTTCAGCATCCATAGGAAACAGTATGAAGACTTCTCAAAAACAGTAAAAATGCAACTATGAAATGATTTGGCAGTTTTATTTCTTGGTATCTATTTTATAAGAACCACAAATATTTATTCAAAAAAGATATGTGCATACCTACATTCAATGGAGCATTATTTACAATAGCCAAGATCTGGAGACAACCCAAATGCCCAACCACCAATAAAAAGATAAGAAAATTTTGGTATATATACAAGATAAACACAACTCAGCTATTAGAAAAGATGCAGTCTTGCTGTTGTAACATCATGGATGAGACTGGAGGGTGTCAGGTTAAGTAAAGTTACAGAGGGACAAATGTTGTATTGCCTTACCCATATGGTATACAAAGAAACAAAGCAAGAAAATGGAACAGAGGCTGCAGCAGTGGCACAAGCAGTAGTGCCTTGTACAAGGTAACCTAGGATGTACCATGGTTTGATCCCCCAGTCCCATATGATCCCCCAAGCCAGGAGTGACTTCTGAGGGCATAGCCAGGAGTAACCCCTGAGAATCACCAGATTGACAACCCCCCCAAGAGAATTCAACAAAGTCCAATGAAAGAAAATATATTTAATTTAATCTAAATTCTAACAAAAGAATTGAGATTACCAGGAGGGAACTCCAGGAGAGGTTGGGGGTGTGTGTGGAGGGCTGGGTAAGGAAAACGGTAAGGAACTAGGAGGCATATGACACAGTGGAAGTGATATGAGGACAGTGGTAGAGAATTTATGGGTCACTGGCATGTCTAAAGCTCAACTATGAGTAATTTTGTAAATTTAATTCTGTAAATTTTAACACCTTGTTAAAATTTCTTTTCTAAATAACCTTTTAAAAATTATTATGATACCACTCCTAGGAATATACCCTAGGAACATAAAAATAAATACAAAAATTCCTTCCTCATACCTATAATCATTGCAGTGCTATTTACAATAGCCAGACTCTGGAAACAGCCAAGATACCCTTCAACAAATGAATGGGTAAAGAAACTGTGGTACATATACACAATGGAATATTATGCAGCCGTCAGGAGAGATGAAGTCATGAAATTTTCCTATACATGGATGTACATGGAATCTATTATGATGAGTGAAATAAGTCAGAGAGAGAGAGAGAGAGAGAGAGAGAGAGAGAGAGAGAAAATTGCAGAATAGTCTCACTCATCTATGGGTTTTAAGAAAAATAAAAGATATTTTTGTGGTAATTCTCAGAGACAAAAGAGAGGAGGCTGGAAGGTCCAGCTCACCACATGAAGCTCACCACAAAGAGTGGTGAGTGTTGTTAGAGAAATAACTATATTGAGAACTATCATAACAATGTGAATGAACGAGGGAAGTAGAAGCCTGTCTAGAGTACAGGCAGGTGTGGGATGGGAAGGAAGGAGATCTGGGACATTGGTGATGGGAATGTTGAACTGGTGAAGGGTGGTGTTCTTTGCATGACTGAAACCCAACTACAATCATATTTGTAATCAAGCTGTTTAAATAAAGATATATATATAAATAAATATTTCTAAAATTTGTATAAAATTTATTATGAGCTGGGAAAATTTTATTATGACACTGTGATTTGGGGGAGTTTTTCCAGGGGTGGTGTTTGGACCACCTGGTAATGCTCAGGGGTTACTCCTGGCTATGCACTCAAAAATTGCTCCTGGTTTGGGGGAACCATATGAGACTGGGGGATAGAACAGCAGTCTATCCTAGGCTAGCTCGGGCAAGGAAAACACCTTACTGCTTGAGCCACAACTCCGGTCCCATGGCACTGTGACTTTAACAAGTTGTTCATAATACAGTTGCTTCAGGAATTAAACACCAATCCTACCACCAGTGTGATCTTTCCCCCATCAGTGTTCCAGTTTCCCAACGACCACCCTAGTCTGCCCCCTTGCAGGTACAAACAAATTTACTTCATATTTTTTGTTATAACAAATAAGAAAAAAAGGGGGGCGGAGAGATAGCATGGAGGTAAGGTGTTTGCCTTTCATGCAGAAGGTCATCAGTTGGAATCCGGCTTCCCATATGGTCCCCCGTGCCTGCCAGGAACAATTTCTGAGCAGGGAGCCAGGAGTTTCCCCTGAGCACTGCCGGGTGTGACCCAAAAACCACAAAAAAAAAAAAAAAAAAAAAGAAAAAGAAAAATGAAACTATCAAAACTTAGATCACTACGGGACAATTTGTAATAGATATTATAGTCTCAGTGGTGTTACTAAAGTCATTGTCCGAAGATTATTGGGCTGTAATTGGTGCTAGTTGGTCCTTCTGTGTTATTATTTAGGTTCACTGAGCTTGGTAGTCTTTTATGAAATTTTCCCAACAGATTGGCTGGGATCATATTGAATTAAAACTACTAGGAAATATTGAGGTGTTGTATGGCTTTATGTAGCTGTGAGGTCAAGGATCTATAGATCTGCAACAAACTTGATAGCTTGGCAGTCTGATAAGGTTGAGTTGCAGAGCTGGGCCATTTCTGTAGTAGCATGTCAGGCATGACTATGGGCTGCTATGCCTTCAGGCAGAAAGGGTAATCTGCCTGCTTCCATTCAATAAAGACCTCAGATAGAAACTTTTTTTAATCAAAAAATTAAATAAATTACCACATCTTAGCCTTGACTTAATAGGAATAAAAAGACTCAAATAAACAAAATCAAAAATAAAATAGGAGACATTATAACAGGTACCACAGAACTATAAAAGATCACAAAACCATTATGAACATCTGTATGCCAGTAAATTAGATACCTTAGAAAAAAATGATAAATTCCTTGAGCTATCCAGTGTCTCAAAACTATATTAAACTAAAAAGACTGAAAGATGTAATGAGTAGGATTGTTTGGACATTTCATAATTGACTGTTGATGTCCAAGAAATGTGTGTATATATATATATATATTTATATAATTCAAAAAAGAAGGAAGAGAATACCCAGGATAAGGCATTGACCTTGCATGATGCTGACTTCAGTTTGATCCCTAGCAACACATATGGTCCCTTGAGCACATCCAGCAATCACTCCTATGTACAGAAAAAAGAATAGCTTCTGAGCATCAAATTACAAGTCCTAGCCCCTCAAAAGGAATGCATACAACCAACAAATAGACTAATTTATTTTTTGGTTTTTGGGTCACATCTGGCAGTCTTAAGGGGTTACTCCTGGCTCTATGTTCAGAAGTCACTCCTGGCAGGCTCAGGGGACAATATGGGATGCCGGGATTCGAACTACCCTCCTTCTGTATGCAAGGCAAATGACCTCCCTCCATGCTATCTCTCTGGCCCCAAATAGACTAATTTTAAACATAATAAAAAGCTAGGAATAGATAATTTTACAGGAAAACCAGAAAATAGACACAGGAAGAAAATATCGTTTTTCCTTATATGAAAGAAATTCAAATCAAAGCCATGAGTTCTACCCTCACATATGTAATGGGATATATCATAAAGACAAGATGGTATTGAAGAAAAGAAACCCTTATAAATTGTTGGTCAGAGAATAAACTTGTCTAATCTCTATAGAAAACAGACTTAGGATTCTCAAAATATTATAAATAGACCTACTATAATTTTATTCCTAAGTACATAGGTAAAGAATATAAGAACTCAAATCATAAAATACATAGAAGACAGGTTATATGCTCTTTGAGATCAATCCTAGTGATATCTTTGTATTTGTTTCTAATGGCAAGAGATAAAAGAGAATATAAAACAAATAGGAGTATAACAAAGTGAAAAGATTCTGCATAGCAAAAGAAACCATCATTAAAATGAAAAGTAACCTGCAGAACTGGAAAAGATTTTGCAGACTGTGATAGTCTAAGAATTTGGTTTCATTGGAAGTTGACTACTCTCTTGTTTTTTTTCTCTTTATATTTCACACATGTGTTTTATTAGCCAATTTTTCCTCCTAACTTTCACTTAATATGACCCCTCCAGGTCTATTCTTGTTGTCATATTAGCCACCTTTTTAATAGCTAAATAGTACTACACTGTGGCCATATCTTTATCCTCTCATCTATCATGGGATATCTGTGTTGTTAGAGGAGGTTGTTTTTTTTTGCTTTTTTTTTGGGGGGGGGGCTACACCCAATGATGCTCAGGGGCCACTCCTGAATATACGCTCAGAAATTGCTCCTGGCTTGAGGGACCATATGTATGTACTGTGGTCTGTCCTAGGTTAGCACATGCAAGGCAAACAACCTACCACTTGCACCACCGCTCCAGCCCCTGAGGAGTTATTTTTAAAGACAATGTACAGATATTTGTTTCATTCTGTAATATATCTTTTATCTATGTTTTTATGTTAGTCCCTCTCTACAGCTCTCTTCCCTTCATTGATTTTGTTGTTTTGTGGAGGACTAGAAGCTGCACACTCCCTATTATAGCACTCACACATTTTTCTTATTTCTATTTTTATTAAGTAGTTGGAATTCAACTAAGTGAGATCATAAATGAAAGAGCTCTGCACATTACAAAATATTCTTGAATTTCTATAGTTTGTAATGTGCAAAGCTCTTTCATGTATGATCTCACTTAGTTGAACTGCATCTATTTAATATCTATCTTCATGTAACTATAAATAGTGAGAGCATCAGCAATGCACCCTGATGTTTATTGAGCACTCACTCTATGTGTATTTTTATGTAGCTCAGATGTATCAGCTCATGTAATATTCTCAATATGTCCATCAAGGTGATATTCGCATTATTAACACTTGTTTGTCAGTTCATGTTTGCAACTTTTTGATGAATCTACAAAAAATGCCTACTTATTTAATAGTTATAACATGAATAGCAAGAATGCTATAATCATTGGATGAATTTTCACTTTCTCAGTAGTTTTTGTATCATATATATTTATTACATATGAAGATAAATTTCTGTTGGAATTTTAGGGACTAATGTGAAATAATAAAGGTTTTTAGGTTCTCAATTAATTTTTTTTGGTTTATAGGTCACATCCAGGAGCACTCAGAGGTTACTCCTGGCTCTACACTCAGAAATTGCTTCTGGCAGGCTTGGGAGACCATATGGGATGCTGGGATTTGAACCACCATCCTTCTGTGTCTAAGGCAAATGCCCTACTGCTGTGCTATCTCTCCGGCCCCTCAATTAACTTTTAATCCAGATCTACAGTATGTCTTCAAAACTGAAAACCCACAATTTAAGGGTATCATTCTCTTGAACTCAAATTTTCTTTTGATATTTGTTTCGACTGTCTTATTTATAAAAACATGATGAAATCCGACACCTTCTGTATTAACAGTAAAAAAATTAGTGTACAGCTGATCATATATCGGAATCATATAACAGAATCCTATATCACAAATAGACCAATGAAAAAAATTCTCTACCCTCACATTTCCCATGTGAACCAGCCAACAAAAGAAAAAGCAGTAAGGAAAGTCATAGAGATCTTCAAAATTAAACCTCATAGCAGCTACCCAATTACAGGTCTAAAAGACAAAACCTAAAAGAAAAATAACAAATTAGATTATATCTAGACCACCATCCTTCTCTCTCCTAAGCAGAACCACAGCTGACCAGTTTCACTACCAAAGATTTAAGTCAGGAACATGGACAAATGAGGACTTTGAAATATCACATCATGGTCTCAAATGAAGGGATGAGCGAGCTCTTCTGGTGAAGCAGATAAAGATGGTAGGAGTCGGGGAAGAGGAGACAAAAATATTCCTGCCAGAACATGTGGAACATATGTGGTATTTTAGCCACAGACTCCTGGTGATGGAACTTTAGTTGCTGAATATGAAGATGATTTCAGCACCCTACAATTATGTGCCTAATTAAAATTAAGAAATTAGAACACAGTTAAAAGGAATAATATTTTGCTCACAGCTAATTTCATTAAAGTATTAATGAACAGGACTCTTTTTATGGCCAGAGGGCAACCACTTTCTACCAAGTACTTCTATGCTAGTAATTTATTCATGCATGAAAAACAATCCAATGAGAAATGAGGGAGCTGAGAACTGCTGGTCCTAATTAAAATATTTAAAACACCATGTCTATTTTCTTCCATCTCGCCAAATACCTAAGCTTGAGCCAGCATGGTGCCAATTAACATAGAAAAAGCAAACACAAACACCCATGGTTTCTGATTAAAGTGCACATTATTGTACTATGCAATATATTGTTCAGTACATATATGTAAATGTTTAATTAACCCATGTCTAAGTCTCAGCAACATTCAAAAATCGATACTTTAATCCCTAAACAAGTGGTGATCTAGGTTGGGGAGACACTTACTTATTTATCACAGTGTTTTATTCAAACCTAATTTGGAGCGGTCGTGTGCTTGACAAGCTAAAGTGTTTCTTAAGGGAAAGAGCAGGGAAAAGATTTTGTGCTTGGCAGACTTCTCTTCAGATCCAGTGAGATTGTTAGTCGCCAAAGACTTGTGAGAGGAATTAAGTTAGCCTCAGGTGATATGAAATTTTTCATTAATAATGTAGAGGGAAGTCTGGACCTAAACCCATTTGTCATCTTGGACCACTATGACAGTAACAGTGCCTGTGTGGGGATACACACACACACACACACACACACACACACACATCTTTGTTAACTAAAGACCTGTCAGCAGAAACAAACTCCAGAGATATCATTTTATGAGGCCATGTTAGAGAGAAATGTCTGAAACCTTAAAAATACTAATTGGAACTTGATCAGTGTGTGAAAGCAATTGTACAAGGAGAATTCTTTTCTCGGCTGTTGAAGCCTTTCACTTCAGATCGATCTTTGTAATCCTGGGGTGCTAAGCAAGGAGAAGCCACACCGAGAGCAGGGGTAGATCACTGAGTAATAGGGTGGGTCAAACCAGGATATGCTGGAGCATGACCGAAACCCACCTGTGTGCTTCAACTGCACAGCACTGCATTGTGCTCCAAGCTAATAGTAGGCAAGAAGCCATTCCTTATATCAGTGGGAAAGATGAAGTAATTCTGCACAAACCAAATTACATTGCTACACACATAGCTATTAAAAAGAAATTGTTTAGGGACTTGAGAGATAGCACAAGGGGTAAGGCCTTGCATGTGACTGACCTAGAGTTAATCTTTGGTACTATGTAGGTCTCCAAACCATAGCTAGGAGTGATCAATACCTGAGTACAGAGGCAAGAGTAAGCCCTGGGTACCTCTTGGTGTGGCCCCAAAACCACCCAAACAAAAGATAGAACCTCTGTTCCTGGCTAGTAAGATAATGCAGTGTTGGTTTTGCATGTGGCTAACACAATTGGCCAACTCTGGCACCCATATGGTCCCCTGAAGACTCTCACGAGTAAATTCTGAGCACAGCTGGGTATGCTCCCCTCCAAAAGAAAATTATTTGTTGTTTGCTTTTGAGTGCTTTTCGAAAAGATTGAAAGAGTGGGACATAGCATTTATTCAGGGTTTCTCATTGTGTTTGAACTGAGATAATCACATTTTTAGACTATCTTAGAAATCATTGGTTTCAATAGGCTTAAAATAAAAATAATACAACCTCCATGTTTGAACTGGGCCAGCTCCATAGATTCCCTCTTTTCTAGAACAAGATGTAAACAGAGCCGTGTAATATCATATCCTGTGTAGCAGAAAGCCGGTCATGGGGGTGGGGGAGTGTGGCAAGCCCTTGCCCTGCTGAAGCCACACCTGCTTCTTCCAACACTCACAATCACCATTTTTCTGATGGCATTTTCTCATAACTGATCCTCTACAAATCCCTTTGGGGACACCAATCTGTACCAAACAGGTACACCTGGGTGGTTGTTGTTTTTTTTTTTTTTTTTGGCTGATATCACAAGGGCTTTTTGGAGCAAGTGTGGACATCCACCCCCTTTCTTCCTTCTTCAAGGAGACTTGGCATCTTATAAAAAGTCATAAAAGTCCTATAAGTCATAGTATCAGTAATAGTGCTTTGACCTTTTGAACAAAATCATTTGTTTAATGCTATCATCCCTTTAGGAACACGCCAATTTAAGAGAATAGGCAGCTAACAAGAGCGTACTGAACCTTCTTCCATTGTATTAAAGACTTCATTGGAATTACAATGATTTTCATAGGTGTGCTTGCTACTTTACTTTTTTATTTTTAACTTTCTTCTTTTTCTTTTTTATGTTTTTTTCAATTTTTTATTTTTCTTTTAGATTTTTCTTTTTATTTTATTTTTTTTCAATAGCTTTGCTATCATACATCTGGAAACAGATTATTATAATCAACTATATCAACTATGTGATGTATTTTTTAAATAAAAATACTTAGCATCAAACTTTTTTCTTCCTACATAATCTTTCACAAACCTCCAATATAGTAACATAGATTTTAGGGGAGCCCTCTAATGGAGCACTCTAATAGAGGGATGAACCTCAAGTACTAGTAGTAGCTACAGTATCACCTGAGCCCACCTTCTGAAAACCGCCATGTGCCTATCAAATCCTTCATTAGCTAGAGAAACTGAGAGCCAGAGAGGTGTACAAGACAAGGTAAGTTTTTATAAATAAGGCCTGAAAGAGGCCCTCAGTAACCCTGATCCCTGACTGATGCTTTTCATGACACCACAGTCCTTATGGAAACAACCATAACACTCTAATAATGCCTAGAAAGGCAAAGAGCTAAGTAGAGGCAAGAGTGTTTGTGCAAAATTACCAGCCACAATAGAGAACTGTGAAAGCATATGATACAGGCAGAAAACAAGAGATGATACTGGAAGCAATATTCTTATGAGAAAGATGTAGTGTCTACTATATAACTGTTGACCATTCATTTTACTTCTCTGTGTCCCACATTCCTTACCTAGAAATGGGGCTCATGTTTTGGTGTTAAATATTTATTTAATCTTTGTAACAACTTCATAAGAATACTATTGTGCTCATCCTTGCCATGCTAAAAAAATGTAACTTGATTTCCAGTGATCTACAACTAAAAGTCAAACTATTATTTTCTGTTTTCCTGAAAAGCAGCCAGTGTGGGTAACATTACAAGAGATATCAACTAGAGAACAAGGCAAATCTTACCATTGGAAAAGCAAATATCACACATCCAACAAGCAGCATGAAATGCAAATCCTGAAAACATTTTTTTGCTGATGATGAAGCCTACAACTAGAGGTTTAGGGACAGCTAGAGACCACCCCCACTCTTTAAGAAAGAGGTTGTGAGTACCTCCTTTCCATGGTTCAGCTCAGATGGACCCAATATAAATCCATATAAAAAGAGACAACTCTCACAGAAGCAAAAATCAAAGGAAGGAAGGAAATAAAAAATTGTGGCTTCATATTACACCAGAAACCATTTCTGTGAGCAAAGGCCCCATTGCACCCACTGGCAAATACCCATGAATATTTGTATGTTGATATACATACTAGACGAGCTACTTCAAGTACAGAGAAATGAGCACCAGCAGAAAGATGGTGCATGCTTCTCTGCTCTTGTACTGAGTCACTGTTTTTAAATATAAGTAGAGGGGCCATGGGGATAGCTCAGATGGTAAAAGCACATACAAAGCATATGCAAGTTTTAAAGTAACAGTATTTGTTAAACTAGTTATCAATAAAATGAGAGAAAAAATTTAAAAAGCATATGTAAGACTTGAAACTAAATGCTTCATGGTGCTCTGGTGTTAGTCCCTGTTGGTCCATGAGCACTATCAGAATGGTCCCTATGAAAAAAATGTGAAGGTGGGTTTGTTGTTGAAATATTTAATGCCTAAAAAGACTGTGTGGTGTTATAATAAAGCATTTTAATTAAAAATATGTAACCAGAGTCCCCTAGGATTTATATAAAGTCATAAGTATTAGACCACCCCTTCACAACGAAGGAAAGTTGTGTACATCTTAGATATTTTCAGCAACATTTTCTTTTAGAACAATCATGATTCGAAGTAGGGTCAACAACTAAACTGGGCTGGGTGATCTGTTGATTTAATGTTACATAATATTTTTCATTACATCATGGTAGCTCATGGACCATTAGCAACCATTTTCAAGTAAACATAGCCACTCAATTTTCCTATTTATATATTTTATATACAAATATATATTACATTATATAAATATATTTTATATATTTATATTTATTTTAAATGATAAGATGAGAATTATAATTTTGTGCCCTATTTGCAGCAGGCATCACCTAAGCCCCTGAGAGTAAGTCTAGAGTTCCAATAATTAAGTAGTCTTTAAATAAGGAGCTAATAGCTCATCACTTTATCCCCTATAGCTTATCTACATCCTACTCAATTTCTTGGTGGCTTAGAATCTAATCAAATACATTTTCTTGCACTATACTAACAAGTATTTAAACATTTGACATTTCCTCCAAAACAGTCAGTGTGGTAAGTTAACTGAATTATTCAAAAGGTTGGTTTGTTTGTTTGTTTTTAATTCTCTCTCCATAAGCAAGTTTTGATTTTGAAATTTTTACTTTCAAGGGAGAAAAAAAAAAGACACAAAGCAGTTCTCCATGCTCAAGCCTACATTTTTATGCATCTTTAGCCAGATAAACATTAGTCCTCCAGAACTGGAACTGCTCTTGGGAAGAATGTAAACTTGCTGTTTTCTCACTATGCAGACAGGCTGTTGTCACAGATCTTGGAAGTAATGAACAACTTCTCAATATTTAATAAGCCTGGCACTCTTGTCCCCAGGCAGAGAGCACAGACGGTTGGTCGTCAGCTACTAACTGACCATTAAAATACTGAATTTCTCTTTACAATGTGCTTCCCAAATAGGATCCATCACCTGCAGTGGGTCAAGTGCCACGTGTGCTGGCTGGGGAGTGACTGGTTCTTGACCTGAAGAGATCTGTCACAGGCAAGGCCAGGCAGCCTGCTCAGTATCCCCATAGGCCTTCTCCTAATCCTATTTGCAACGGGGTATAAAAATGTGTACAGGGAACCCATTGTGAGTCTTTATCTTTACAGTGTAGTCAGCACCAAGAACTGCCACACAAGTGGAAATTAGAAAATTAGCTATGAGCATTTTTGTTAATATACAATTCTGGAACTCTGGTTTTGTTGTTTTTTTGTTCATTATTTTTCATACTTGCTTGTACACAAGAGTGCTTTGTACTGTCTCTCATGGGCTGTATAAATATATTGCAAAAATAATCTTCACTAATTGGATCAAGGAGCTATTCATTCAGAGCAATATTTGAGTATTTTAACTTTTTTTTATAATATGGAGAGCAAAGCCTAATGTTAATGTAATTATATGGAAATCTTGAGACTCATTAATACAATGAGGTCATTTTCTGAAAAACAAAAAGGCTCACATAATGAGTTCTCCTTCTCACTACTATTATAAGAAGACATTGATTCTAACTATCACTCCAGGTTAGCACACATATCCCCCTTGATCATATAAAGAATATTGATATATGGATTTTTACATTTCTTTAGTGTTCCCACAACTCATGTGACCCTCACACCATGAGATGTGTTTGCTTTCTCTTTTTTTTATCAACTGCAACTGAAATTAATATTAAGAAACAGAAAGAAATTATTGTTAAGAAATCAGGATAATTGATGAGAAAAGATTGATGATGATGTAGATAATAGGAAATTGATGTAGATATAGTTGAGCTCCTAGTACAGGACTGGCATCTCTCTTTATATTCTAATAGTGCTTGATCCAAATCTTTGCCCAGGAAAACAAACAAAAACAATAACTTTGTTGTCCATTGGGCCACTTTCCAAGAACATTAATGCTAAAACTTTTTACTTTTCCTCAATACTTGCTGTCAAGCATTCCCAATAGTAAGGACTTCTGTCTCTTTTGTTAGGAGTGCTGGAGATCAAAAATAGGATGGGACAAATTCAGTCCCTTGTGAGAACTTCCTAATGGAATTGTACAATAAAAGAATAAAGAGTCCTTACAAGGTAGAGGCACCCAAACAGGAATGGAAAGACTGCCTAGTATGGATGCTATTGGTGGTGTTTATGGAAAATATTTAGTTTATTTTTCTAATAACCTTATATGAAATACCCAAATATAGCACAGGTGAAGATCACATTATTGGTTCAATAGAAGTTGGAGAAACTTACGTCCCAATTGCTTACCTTGCATTTGTCTTATATAGAGCTTCAAGAAACACAATTCAAGACCGTTGCCATTAAAAAAATCCCCCAATCTGGAAATTTTCCAGAAATTTTTCAGTTTTCTCTACAGAGAAAAGATAGCAAAATATAATTAACATGCTAATCTGAAAGTCCAGTGCATACCTAGATTCAAATATCCGCAAAGTCATGAGAAAATAAAAAGCCTGCAAAATTTCTCTGGTTTCTAGAGTGTTGACTGTTCAGAGGAATACCTAGGGATGGATCAGTAGCAAAAGTGCTTTCCTGGAAAACATAAGGCTGAGAATTTGATCCCCAGGACTACTCATTTGACGAGCATGATCTCTATAGCTCTTTTGTCTGGCATTTCAGCTGCTGCAAGAGCATGTACAATATCTTGGGTTCTATAGCCAGGTGTATGCATGCACAGCAACCAACATGTGTGAATACATACACACAAACAACACAATTGTGAAAACACAACAGCCTTCTATCATTGTAGCAGCAATGACAAAGGGAATGAGAGATGGGGGAAAAAAGAAAGGAATCTCCAAGAATATAACAGAAATGATCACTGAGGGAACTTTGTTTCTACTCTAATTTATAAACACAAAATTTTTTAATACACAAGTATAAGTTTCTTATTAATAGCAATAAATTATTTGGATCATACCTCAACATTGATCACAATGCATCAAGGATATTTTTTTATATCTTTACTTAAACACCTTGATTACAAATATGATTGTAGTTAGGTTTCAGTCATATAAAGAACACCCCCTACACACCAGTGCGACATTCTCATCACCAATGTTCCAAGTCTGCCTCCTCCCCACCCCACCCCTACCTGTGCTCAAGACAGGCTTTTTACTTCCCTCATTCATTCACATTGTTATGATTGTTCTCAGTGTAATTATTTCTCTAACTGCACTCATCACTCTTTGTGATGAGCTACATGTCGTGAGCTGGGCCTTCCAGCCCTTCCTCTCTTTTGTCTCTAAGGATTATTGCAAAAATGTCTTTTATTTTTCTTAAAACCTATAGATGAGTGAGACTATTCTGTGTTTATCTCTCTACCTCTTGCTTATTTTACTTAGCATAATAGATTCCAGCTACATCCATGTATAGGAAAATTTCATGACTTCATCTCTTCTAGGCTCAGAAAATTTTTAAGGGACAAAGATGGATATTTAGTACTAACCAAGGGATATGTAAAATAGGAAGAAATCACACTACTAAATACATACACACAAAATGAGAGACCAGAAAATATTTAATAAATATTTTAATTCAGGATTTAACTAACTTCCTAAAGGAATGAATAGGTATCCAGCCCACAATGGAACATTTTCTAAATGGGAACTAAAATTGAAATTAGATGTTTTTTCTTACATATAATTACCCATTTCTGAAATATTCAAATGCTTATAATTTTATCTGAGAAACTCTCATGGTCAATTTCCATATTCTCAGCCAGAGGTTTAAGGCAGCATATAAAAATTAACCTAATGAACTTGAGCTGCTCCTGGTAAATCCTTCAAAATATTCACTAGCATGGTAGTAGCTTAGGTCTATCTACATGTAATAATTTTTTAATGGAGTAATTTTAAATAAGTAACTATGCTGTGAATTCCAAGGGTTTGACATGACTCATTTCTATGTCTTATTGCCATTCGCATTTTATAAATGTGGAAACTAAAGCTTAGAAGATATAAGTAGGTTACCAAACTCTATACAATAGCTAAACTGTAGACTTGAGATTTGAACCTAGGCAAATCCAATCTCAGTGCTCACAAGTTTAAACTTCGAGCAAGAAAGCAGAACAATCCTATTGTCCAGGTACAGCTGAGTGACCCGATCCTTCACCAAAGACCCTATTATTAAATTTTTATCTGAACTTCTCATTTCTGCTGCTCTGTTGTCCAGGAGCAACTAAAGGAAATGAAAGGAAAGAATGGTGCTTGAGGATTGGAGCAAAAGGTATGACAAAGCTACTTTTTCCTGCAAAAAAAAAGGGGGGGTCAAGAATTTAGATGATCTCACTCAGAGATCAAAGACAATTCTCCTGACCCCCATCATGGCCCCAAAAGATAAAGATGAGACAATGGGGGGGCCGGAGCGGTGGTGCAGAACAGTAAGGTAGTCTACCTTGCCAGGGCTAGCCTAGGATGAACCACGGTTCAATCCCCCAGCGTCCCAGATGGTCCCCCAAGCCAGAAGCAATTTAAGAGCACATAGCCAAGAGTAACCCCTGAGCATCACCGGGTGTGGCTAAACAATAATTAGATGTTGCTCTATAGTTAATTGATGAAACCTGGGGACACTAAGTCTCAGGTCTAGGAGACTCTGAGCAGGACAGTCATGAGCAGGAACATGGAGACCTAGGACTCAGCAGCAGGGATTCTTGTCATCTCTGTGGCAGCCAGAGATGGAGCAGACTGTATTAGGATCTCAGCATCAGTCTGAGCAGAACATTTTCTCACCTAACTTCTGGCAGAGGAAATGGAGAAGCTAATGTCTTACTGTATAATACAGAATCTCAGCTGTCTAGGAGCAGCACTGACCTTTGAGTCTTCTGAAGTTCACATACTTCTTATGCTCTTCAGTGCTGATCCCATTAAGAGAACAGGTATACTGATTGGAAACTGGGTTTGTATCCTGAGTCCTCATTGGCTGGACAATGCCAGGCAAGTCTCTAGGCCTATGCTCACAAAAGTTGTAAAAAGGGGACCATAAGGTTGGAGAGATAGCATGGAGGGAGGACGTTTGCCTTGCATGCAGAAGGATGGTGGTTCAAATCCCAGCGTTTCATATGGTCCTCGAGCCTGCTAAGATCGATTTCTGAGCATAGAGCCAGGAGTAACTACTGAGCTCTGCTGGGTGTGACCCCCCCAAAAATGGGAACCATAATAGTACCTGCCGGGGAAAAAAAAAAGTACCTGCTTATAGACAGGGTCCTTGTGTTAATTAACTAATGTGTAGGAGGTACATGAAGAGAGAAGCAAAAGTGACTATTCATAGTAAAAAGAATCAAGTATCCAATGAATGTCAAATTTTATTAATACTTATTTTCCCATTAAATAAACATAGACAGTTATTCTGATCTAGGCCTGTGTACTTTGGCCTGATAGTATCTGGCCAATCATGCAAGCCTAACCTGGCACTAAGGTAATGCACAGTCTATGTAAGAACAACACATACTTTAGAAGACAAGGAGATATACCAGGATACTTGCAAGTTATGGTACACATTATCAAACAGGTACATGGAATGACTTTATCAAAAGCAGTCAGACCAAACTGCTGGAAGTGTTTACAAAATAAAAAATATCTCTTAATGCAAAACAGTCCCATACTTGAACATAGTTCTGCTCTAAATGATTAATGTCACAATATTTTCTAAAATAAAAAAAAAAAACAGAAATCAAACACATCGATTTTTAATTTAAAAAAAAACTGTTTAAATTCCATTTCAGAGCCAGAGAGGGAGTAGAAGAGTTAAAGTGCTTGCCTTACATGCAGCCAACCCTTGTTCTATGCCTGCCATTGAAGTTCACCAAGTATTTTTGAGATCAATTCTGAGTACAGAGTCAGGAGTAGCCCCCAGCAGTGTTTTCCAACAGCCCAAACAAATAATTTAACAATTCCAATTCCATAAGCTATCAACTTTTTGACTTTAACACTAAACTAACTTCTCTGGACTTCAATGTAGTTTATCTCTAAAACTCAGCTAGAACAAGAACACACATTATATGGCTGTGATGAAGATGAAATGATGTAGCTAATGTGAAAGTGCTTCATAGATTGCAAAATGTCATGATGACAGTGACTAATCACAGGGGCAGGAGGAGAAATGAAATGCAGGGAGAAGAGAGAAAGGAAGACACTACAGCAAGTTCTGGGTGACTGCACCTCAGGGAGTAAAAAGTTTGAAGGCTCCCCAATCTCAGACACACACAACGTGTTTCTGGTATTTCTGGTGGTTGAGGATGGTGGGGATTTTGTCAGCATTTAAAATCTATGTTACTTCCCTCCTTGCAAAAGATTTAGTTTCCTTCTTATTCTCAAGCCCTGTGGACATTCCTAAAATGTGGGGATCTTTACTCTGGGAACATGCAATTAGAATAAATTAGCCTATTTTTGTAGTGGCTTTGGTTTTGATTTTTGGGCTGCACCATTGGTGCTTAGACATTACTCTTGACTCTGGAGTCAGGAATCACTCCTGGATAGCTTGGGGAGAGGAAATAGAGAGAATGCTGGGGTTCAAACCCTGATCAGCCATGTGCAAGAAAAGCATACCTGCTGTTCTATCTCCCAGCCCCTCACTTTACTTCTTTAAAGGTTTGCAGCCAGCAGTACTGGGGAGGGGCATGAGCTACTCCCAGAAGTGCAGAGATCACTTTCAGCGCCTCACACATGGCAGGCAAGTGTTCTGCCACTCTCTCCCATTCCCAGAGAACACATACTGTCTTCCTCGGAGTATTTGCAAAGGGAAACCCCTTTGGAGAACTTTGATAAACTGAACTCATTTTGTGGCAGAGAACATGGTCTTGGGCAGAACAATCCCCTTAGTCAAGTAACATTGAACTGAGCTGCTGATAGGGAATCTGAGTTTGCCAAGTAATTCAGGACAGAGAATGTCATTTGTTAGGGGGAATAGCCTGAAAAAGGACACAATGTTCTAAAAAAAAAATCCTGAAACTGAGAGAATAGAGTGTAGGAAAGGAAAGGGGAGTGAAAGTTCACAAGTGCCCCACAAACAATGTTAGGATGTTTTTATGAATGGTGTGAAAGATCCAGTGGAGATACAGGGCAGGTAGGGCTCACTCTGTCTAAAGCCACTCTGGCCATGGAAATAGATTAGATAGATGGTTTTCAACCACAAGTCCATGGTACTAGTCTGAGATGCAGATAAATAAAAAGCCACTAGTACCTCTCCACCACTTTGGTTATATCTGCTGATTTAAGACACAGCATGCAAGTATGGAATGGTTGAAGAATGCTGGATTAGAAACTAGAGGTACTCGGGGCAGAGAAGTCAACTTCCTAAAACACCCAAATGAGGATTTGGACTCCATCATTATGAGTGTGCCTAAACAGAAAGAAGGATTCCAGAGCTACTTCTTTGGGGGTGGAGGGTGGTATCAACAAAATTTGTAGACTAGATGGGTATAAAAGAAGAAAGCGGGGCCGGCGAGGTGGCGCTAGAGGTAAGGTGTCTGCCTTGCAAGCGCTAGCCAAGTATCAGGACCGCGGTTCGATCCCCCAGCGTCCCATATGGTCCCCCCAAGCCAGGGGAGCCTTAGCCAGGAGTAACCCCTGAGCATTAAATGTGTGTGGCCCGAAAAATCAAAAAAAAAAAAGAAGAA
This sequence comes from Suncus etruscus, assembly GCF_024139225.1. Taxonomy (NCBI): domain Eukaryota; kingdom Metazoa; phylum Chordata; class Mammalia; order Eulipotyphla; family Soricidae; genus Suncus; species Suncus etruscus. The sequence goes on from NC_064852.1 coordinate 29,184,504, forward strand.
GAAGAAGAAGAAAGCAAAGTGTAAAATTATTAAAGATTGGATTCAAGGAAGATTGGAATTTTTTTTTTTTTTTGGTTTTTGGGCCACACCCGTTTGACGCTCAGGGGTTACTCCTGGCTATGTGCTCAGAAATCGCCCCTGGCTTGGGTGGACCATATGGGACGCCGGGGGATCGAACTTCGGTCCTTCCTTGGCTAGCGCTTGCAAGGCAGACACCTTACCTCCAGCGCCACCTACCCGGCCCCAAGATTGGAATTTTAGGTTATGATTTTGCCAAAACAGTAGCCAATTTCTGCTTTAAAAATTACCTATCATTGAAGATGGCTTTTAAAATTTATTTAAAGAAAATGTATAATAGTAGACATAGTTTATCATAATACATTTGTTTCCAGAAAAGTGAAATCAAAGTTATTGAAATAAAAATAAAATGAAAGAGAAGAAAGTTTTAAAAAGGAAAAGTAAAGTAACAATCACAATTGTAAAAATTATTATATCTCCTATGACTTCATTAATACAATGGCAGAGGATTTAGTAAGCACTTCTTGTTAGCTGTTCATTATGTTAAATTGGTTCTTTTCTATAGAAATGACAGTATTCAAATTAAGTTGTCCAAAAAATTCAAAGCACTATTACTGATACTACTACTTTTAAGGGTGTATACTCAGCTACAAGATCTTCTGGAAGAAGGACAATATGGAGGGAGTGTGTCCTGATGATATCAGCCCCCCCAAACAGGCATACCTAAAATTTGGTCAGATTGAAGTCCCCAAAGGAATTTGTAGAGGGTCAATAATGAGGCAGAGCCTTGCGGAAATTATGATTCTGGGTGATGGAGACAACAGCGGTGGCTTCAGCAGGGTGGGGGCTTATGGTGCCCACCCCTCTAGTCCTGAGATGACCAACTTTCTGCTACTTGGTCTGGCGTACCCATGATCTTTCATGGCTCAGTTTACATCTTGTTCGAGAAAAGAATGAATATGTGGATCTGGCCCAAGTCAAACATGTCAATTGCTGACTGACTTCTTTTTATAAATCTTACTTGTCACGAATCTGGTGAGGTTCATGAGTTAAAGAATACCTCTTTCTTTGTTATGGGTTACTGTTGAGGCTCTAAGAAATAAATGCCCAGTTCACACAAACAGTGCCAATAGAATAACCTTCTTCATTGCCCAGGGTTGACAGGGTAAAGTTGATTGTTGCTTCTGGTGGATTGTTAATAGCCACTGGTGCTTGATATTGAGAGTTTAATATCAAGTCTAGCCATGGAAAAAGCTTTGTCAGTAGACTAGGAAAGGATGTCATGTGTGTTTGCCAGCTCTGCACCAGACTATGGCAACTCATCAAAAATGAATAGAACAAGGTGCCATTTAAATTAAGTCAGACAGCAGCTCAAAAAGTAAAAAAACTAATACCAAGATAACATTTTCCCCATACTACTACAAATTTTTCAGATAACTAGAGTTCTGTTCCAATCTTTTATTTCCCACAGTTTACCCCAGTATGTCCTCTGGATATTCAGGCAACAAAATATTTTATGTATGCTCCTTTAGAAGCCTTTTTTTGCTTAGAAATGGTAAAGAAATATGGGCAATAGGTTTGAGAATACCTGTTATATATCTGTCAAAAAAAGAGAAAATGCCCAAATCTCAGACCTGTTGAGAGAATTTAATAATATATGGATCTAACATTCTAGAAGTCCTTTAGAACTCTTGTTTCTACAGTAAACTTATAGAAAAAGACAATGTTCAGATACTCAGGAAGGGCAGGTTCAGTCTTCTTGCCTCAAGGAACAATCGTTTCCCTAATCTGATGTTTGTAACATTTATTTCATATCAGGTTAATTAATTTTTCCTGTTAATGTGAATATAAGCAATCAAAAATTTCTTTCAGGTAAACTAACATATCCTATGATGTCAAGTCAACAAAATCTGCAATAAAGTTACCTCCTCCTAATCTAAAATACATTAAGTCTGGTAGTTGATGAGAAAGCAACATATTCTCTTGAGTGACAAGTGGAGTGTGAGAGGTTACAAGTGCAGAATATGAAACCAACCAATGGCTAACTGCAAATGAATGTGCTAGATATACATAATAAATCTAAAAAACCAAAATAGTTCCATTACTGGAAACATGGATGGAACTAGAGAATATTATGTTAAGTGAAGTCCATTAGTAGGAAGGGCATAGATACAGAATGATCTTTCATAAATAAACTTAAAGATATATAGAAAGGTAGTAACAAAGAGTCAAAACTAATACAAATAGGAGAACTGATCCACACAACTGAGTTTAGGGTGGGAGGTTGAAAGATAGAACTATGAGATTCTTGGGAGACTGAGGACTGGGGTATTAAAATTATATACCTGGGACACTGTCACTAACAGCATTGTACATACAGACCCTTAATCAAAAAATTTTAAGTGCAGGATTTTCAACAAATACACAGAAATTTTATTTATAGTCCTTTTATTTCCTTCATAGGCTCATAGTTCTAGTTTTCTTGTCTATAAAATGTGTAATACTTACTTCAAAAGGTTTGATCAAACAAAAATAAAACATTTAGCAAAATATTTGGCTCTTCAGAGTGATGTATCTGCAGCTATTATTGGGGGGAAGATTAAAACAATAGGATAAAATGACATTGAACACACCATCAGCCATAGCCTGAGTAAGGGACATCATCCCCTCTGTCAGAGTTCCAAACCTTTCCTCTCTTCCCTCAGCTTCCATCTACCTGCAGCATCTAGCTTAGAGAGGGATGCCTATGTCCCAGCTCTAAATCACCATATTGGTGAAACTTTTTATCTTAAGGGAGACCACTTAGATTCTCTTTTCTTCTGCTTCCTTCCATCTGTATGGCACATGAAGGACCCAGAATTTAAATATTCTTTAGACCAGTAGAGCCAATTTCTATTTGGTTATTTTTTATTTATAATACATTTCATCCTTACATTCTCCTTATTGCTATAGTTGCTATAAGGACAAGGTCACATATGTACTTGACTATTGAACCCCACTCATATGGTGTTGACCTGCAGGCATACTCCTTTAATTATAGCTCTCACCAGGGCCAGAGTAATAGCACAGCAGTAGGACTTTGGCCTTGAATGCAGCTGACCCAGAATGGGCCCGGGTTTAATCCCTGGCATCCCATATGGTCCCTTGAGCCTGCCAGGAGTGATTTCTGAGTGCAGAGCCAGGAGTAACCCCTGAGCACTGCCAGGTGTGGCCCCAAATTTTTTTTATAACTCTCACCAAGGGATGCTGTGGTGCTGACATATTTTTTGTGGCAGTCACAAGTCTGGTTGTGATACTTGCACATTTTTTTGTTGCAATGATCACTGGCAGTTACACTTATTATTTGTGTGCACCTAGCTATGAAGCAAAAAAACCACACTTTATTGTGGTGCCATGGCTGGGACCATACTTGGGATATGTCAGCAGCACTAAAGATTAAACTGCCGGATTCACTGAACTGCCAGTACTTGCAAGGCAGTTACATTTTTGCCACTAAGCTATCTATCCCCTAGAGTACATTTATTTTAAATATTCTAATAGACAGTAAAAAATTAAATATTGTTTTAAGGATAAGTTTTCATGACCTTGTCTTCCAATAATAACATTATCTCTTTCCAGAATAGAACATATAAACTACATACTCTCTGAAATAAGCAATATTAAGTAATTCCTATACTGAGTCATGTATTTCATAAACGTAAAGATATCAAGCAAAAATTTGGACTGAGTTGATACAAGCATCTTATTATATGTATCAATGATAAGTGCTTCATAATTATTTAAATGTTCTTTAGAGGGTCATCATTTTCAGTATAACTGAAAACTAAAGTCTTAGTTGACACTAAAATATCCACCTAATTGTAGGGGTTTAAATTCTAATGAAATATCTGTTTTTCAAGTCCTTACTGCATAGGTAGCACATGCTAGGCATATGACACAATAGAAGAAAAGCATAAAATATAAGCTGTAGCAAAGAGCATAAAACCTAGAAAGGAAATTAAATTAAATAGTGATATTTAGAAAACTGAAGAGATGCATGAAAAAAATATATTGGACCCCCAACTCACACCATGCACAAAATTCAACTCAAAATCTAATTACTTAGATGTTAAACTCATATCTACATCATAAATTGAAGAAACTATTTTTTAAAACTCACTCAAAGTTGTTACTGACTTCCATGATGTATTCAGGAATTTAACTCCAATAGCATGGGGAAAAAACTAAAAGTAAAAAAATAGGAACAAACAAGCAAACAAAAACATTAGGCATGTATTCGTGTATTCACTCACCACTTATATAGCAAGAGGCTAAGAGTCAAGATATATAAAAAACTAAAAAGAGTCAACAAAAAAATCAACCCTATCAAAAATAAATTATGAGAAGAACTTAATAGCAATTCCTCCAAAAGCAATCTACATGTGCTCAACAAATATATTTTTGAAAATTCATTTTCACTAATTATAATGGAAAATGAAAATAAAAGCTACAATGAGCTATTACCTAATATTAAATAAAGTTGAACTACAGAACCAATAAGACTGAAAGGATGAGATCCAAACTACATCAAACAAACTTTAAAATATGCCTGATTAAAAAGACAGCCTGCAGGTTGGGAGAGAAATAAGGACATTGGTGGAAGTAAGTTGACACTGGTGATGGGATTTTTCTTGAAACATTGTATGCCTGAAACTCAACTATAAATAACTTTGCAAGTCATAATGCCTTAATTAAAAATAAGAATAAAAACTAAAAGAATGACTCAAAAATAATTTAAAAGACTACAGATAAGAAGTGTTATCAGGGATATAAGAAAAGATACTCCCCCATTCATTATTGGTGAGATTAAACTGGTTAAGTTTTTGTGGGAAATAGTAAAAGAATATTCAACAAATTAAAACTAAAACCACTTGAGGCCAGAGAAATAGTACAATGGGTAGGGCATTTGCTTTGCATATGGCCCGCCCAGGTTTGAACCCAGGCATCCCATATTATTCACCCAAGGCTGCCATGAGTAACCCCTGAAAACCCCTATTTGTCCCCCTAAAAAATAAAAATAGAACTACCATATAAACTTGCAATTTCATTCCTTGGTATCTATCCAAGAACACTAAAACACTAAAAAAGATCCTTGTAACCCTATGTTTTTTTAGTGTTATAGATAAGTGCTAATATCTAGAAACTACTCAAGTGTCCCATGAAAGGTGAAGGTATAAAAAAGCTGTAGAGTATATACACAATATAATTCAGCTATAAGAAAAATGAATTGCATATTTCTACAACATGGATGAAAGTAGAACATGTTGTGCTAAGTGCATTAAGTCAAGATGAAAGACATATACTAAATGATCTCACTCATATCTAGCCAATAAAGTCATGAAATATATTTGCCCAATGAAAACAAACCCTTAGAATCTGAACACAGATTTAAAGTTACCAAGGTGAATAATATCAACTGGGCTAAAGGATTCAGTGAACTGGGGTGAAGGGGCATTGACACTTTGGTGGTGGATGTAATGTAGTATTGTACCCCTGAAGAATATATTTACACGCTTATAAACTAATGTAATCTCAAAAACAAATTTTAAAATAAAAGTTTTAAATCCCCCCAATGAAATATAGTGATGATTCAATACGTGAAATCTCACTGAGTTAATGTGATTGGGCAAGTGAATTCAATGAAAAGTCACCATAAGAAGGTCAAAGTTCTCCTGAAAACCAGGGGGAGTAAAGACAGACTGAACTAATACTCCAAAGAACCAGACTTTGCCTTCTTTATGAGAAGTGCCCAGTTTGGAAAGGAGTCCTGTTAAGAAGAGAAGCAGCCATTTTCCATAATCTCAGGTCATTGATTGTTATGCTAAGAGCATAACAAATGTTCTCTGGGGTTATCTTTCTTTTCCATTTTTATAGGCGAGCGGGCCTGGAGGAGAGGAAATCTTTGTTTCCACGTGACTAAAACTTCCTAAAAACCCCACCCTGCTGCTATCACAATCACTATGCCAAAATGATGATCACGACCACCACCACAATGACGAAGATTTGGTATTCTCCTTAATGGAACGCTTCACTGCTCAATAATACTTTATGTGGGACTCTTGTTACAACTGGACCCACTTTTCTGGAGAACCCTTTGCTGCAAGCTTATGTAGAAACATCTGTCCCATGCTCCTCTATTTAGCATGTGAACCATCCCTTAGACAGCCTTCTTCGGAACAAAGGGGCTTCCATGATGGTTACATGCTCTCCGTGGGTTTGAAATTAAACACAGCAGTGCCAAAGGTAAGTTATTTCTACAGGTTTCCCACCCTTTTCTATCACAGTTCTGGATATTTTTTTCCTTTATTCCTTTTTTCCTCCTCCTTCTCCCTCTTGTGGTATATATTTGTGGCCTACAGCAATCACTTTAGACTTTTTAGACATGACTGGATAGAGATAGATGACACAAATGATCTACTTATCCTCCTTTCCCATCACCAATAAAAGTGACAGGCCGCCTAATTAGGCCTAATAAAGCAGCCACAGCAAGAGTGGCGCAGAGCGATCTGAAGGGAGATGGTGCTGACCCAGAGATACAGGTGCTGCCTTGAGGCGTTGCTGCTATCACTTTGTCTCCACCACATTACAGCTCTGCTCATGCCATATTCAAATGCAAGTAGCATGTTTTTCTCTTCAATTCTTAGATCAAGAACAAAAAAAAAAAAAGAAAACCATCTAATCAAAAAAGGCACTGACAATTTTTCAGCCCCACATTAAAAGCAGAGTCATTTGGAACAGTGCACTCTGTATTCTATTTTATAATATCACTTTAAGCTATTGCTTTGAATCTCAGACAGTTCTTTGTTAAGAAGGAAAATCAAAAATTCATCAGAAGAAATTTTTTCTTGCCCCCTCCCTCTCTTCTTTTTTTCTTTTTCTTCCAGGGCTAGCATGGGGTTTGGAGCTGGAACCAACATTTGTAAAAGTTAGGGGTCCTTAAGCAATTATTGGCGATGAGAGTTTGACACGCTTGAGAGTTGTCAACAACTCACTTTAAACAAAGTGAAAGGAAAGAGAAATAAATGGTGCTCTCAGCAAGATTAATAGACAGGCCTGCAAATTAATGATGTCGTGTAATTTTTAAACAAGGGGGAGATCTAAACTTTGCATGAAACAGCATCTTAAGTACATCTTTGAAAAAATTATCGGATTGTCAGAGGGCATCAAAGCGAATTGACTCCGCAACTATTCATAATATTTCCACACATGCTAAATGCAAAATTTATCTTACGTTACTCATCTGTTTTGTAGCAATTATTTAAAGCTATTAGAAAGGAGGGAATGTCCTTGATCTCAAATGTCAATGCTTCTTGAAGTGGAAGCAATTATTTTAAGAAACATAACCCCCACCTTGCCCTCCTGTGTAAGCTGCATGAACAAGCATCTGTGCAAGTGCACCGTGCACACACACACACGACACACATGACACAAAAACTCTACACTCCTTACTACTAGCCAGAAGCTTCTCAGTCCTGCATATATATGCGATCAAGTTTTCCCAATCTCTACTACTCACATTGTTCTTCTGTATCCAAGATGGAATCCTCTCAATCTTATCCCAACTGAACACCCTCCACCAAATTTTGTTTGCTTGTTTAATTTTGATTTTGGGTTACACCCGGCAGCGCTCAGGGTCACACTCAGCAGCTCTTAAGGGTTACTCCTAGCTCTATACTCAGAAATCGCTCCTGGCAGGTTTGGGGACCATATGAGATACTGGGATTCGAACCATCGACCATCTGTATGCAAGGCAAACACCTTACCTCCATACTATCTCTCTGGCTCCTCCACCCAATTCTTATTCTAATACTGAATACCTACCTCTCTCATATCTTACATCCAACTTTTCTGCAAAACCTCTCAGAACTACCTTTAAATATTTTAAGACTCCTATCATCTCTCTGTATACAACATTTATTTTTTTTTGCCCCCAAATATCCATTGGCCTTGTTTTTGCTGCAATGACTCTTTTTAAAGCTCTCTCTGTTCCCTTCATTGACATAACCCCTGAAATATACTCCCTATGCCAGGGTTATCCTTTAAAACCAGTCACTATTGTGGGGAGATGAAGAGAGGGAACAAAGTGGAGGAGTGAGGGATGCTAGTAGGGGGTACGATGATGGAATATTGTATGTGTGAAACCCTATCATAAATAGCACGTAAACATGCTGTCTTTAAATCAAATTTAAGAATAAATAAAATAATTTCAAGTCCTAAAAGGTAAATAATATAATAAAAATTAAAATAGAAATGTTTTGGTTTGGAGCAACAGCAAGGTGGAAAGGGCATATACCTTGCATGTGGTTGACCCAACTTTGTTCTCCTGTACTCCATATTGTCCCCCAGACATAATTCCTAAATGCAGAGACAGAAGTAATCCCTGAATACCAACAGTAGTGCCCCCCCAAAAAAACAAAAAAAATGAATTTCTATCAGAAAGTTTTGTTGCTCTGTTCTAAACTTTCCAATCATTATCTTGCCCAAGTAGCAACATCATTACACACAAATACCTACACACACACACACACACACACACACACATACACACGCACACGCACACACCCATATTATGTAACCAGGCTCTTGTCTTCAAACAACCTATATCTGCCTCCTACTATCCTTCCCCTTCATCACATCATGTGAATGACACTAATCTCCTGGTCCTAATGTGTCAGGTACACACTATGTTACAGGAGCTGGGTATTTAAAATTCCATCAGCCTAGAATACTCTTCTCAGATACTCATAAGACACATCCCTTTCCTTCAAATCCTGGCTTATATATCACAATATATATTGTGATAAAAATAAAATATAAGGTAACAATGTAAATGAACATCTTTCTTTTCTCAGTTGACTGTTTTCACCCTCAAATATAAATTCCAAAAGAACAAAGATTTAATCTGTTTTGTTTACCCCTATGGTTCAAAATAGTTCCTATCATACTAATGCTTAAAATTTTTATTAAAGAAATGAATGAATACAAGGATAAACAAAGATTCCATTTGCTCCTATGAACCATAAAGGAACAGCCAAACTCCTATAAATAGAACATCATAGTAAAATTTTGTCAGATCTTTGAAATTTTGGTTTCTAAGACAAGTCCTTCAGAAATAAGTAAAATTAATTCATATCATAACTTAGAAATTATATCACAGAAGTGATAACAGGGTTTTGCCTTTTAGAAATCCAAAATATTTTATAGGAAACATTTAAACAAAACATAATGGGATACAATTAAAATGAATAAAGCAAATGATTAATATATTTTTTCAAAATGAAAGCATATTTATATGCAGGTATACCAGTCTATTGATGTGGGGGACAGTTCCAAAAAAAGAAGCTTTACTTTACCTGATCCATTAGACAAGTATCATGACTCATGATATTCTTCAGCTGTAGGCTATTTGTTTTACTTATATTAAAGGCTTAATTTCTAACATGCTTCATCTAAATCTGTAGTTCCTTAGTCCTCCTTCTGTGTATACATCATTGACTAATAGCCCCACCCAACCTCCTCCTTCTGCCTCACCAGTATCTTCAAGTATGTCTTGCTATATTCATCCTTCTGTAACTTGAATTTCTGTACATGTCACTCTTTTGACAACACTCCCTCCATAAGAATGTAAGCTCCTTGCGAACCATGATCATGTCTCTAACTCCCCTTGCCTATTACTGGCTCTCACACTCAATCAGAAAGCATTTAATAAAGCTTGTTGATGGAGCAAATGTGAATGAAGAATTGTGGCTATTACAAGAGGGCCATTGTCTATGCCAATTTTTCTATGTTCATTTGAAAATCAGAATGCTAAAACTAACCATTTCTGCACCAACTTAAGGTCATCTCCACTTAGCTTACTAGAGCCTACCACTGTACATGAAAATCAACCATCAGAAAAAAATCCTATGATTTTTGGCATGCCACATAAAAAGTATTTTTAATACTTGCTATTTATGAAATGGTGTTATAGGACCTCTGCAAAGGTTTTCATGAAATATTGTGATCTATGTTCTCTACATGCTTAAGTTGGCATATCTGGGCTTTACTGTCAGGGAAACATCCAAATCTTTGTCAGATTCCCTTGGACAAGTGATTTACTAGCCCAAGAAATCGGTCCCAAGAAATAGGTCTCATCTATAAAACTAGTACTACAACATACACTTTGAAAAGTTGTTCTGAAGATTAACATTAAGTGGTATTTAAAAAATAACATTACATTTAATTAAAAAGTCGGCCATAAAAGAGAGTATTCTATATGGCTCCATTTACATGAATTTCAGTATGATAGAAACCTGTTCTTGCTTCTGGGCAGATTCATAAATTCACATAGAGAGACACACGGTGAGTCTTCTCTGTCTTAATTAAAGTGTTAATTACACAGGTGTCAAAATTCATCAAGCTGTATACATATGTTTATGCATTTTAATTTTTAAACTAATCTTTACTTATGCTAGTGATCAAATAAAATGGAGTGATCTGGATCAAACTCTAGCAAGTACAGTGCAAAATATACACTATTTAGTCCTTTGGCAGCTATTTAATATTTGTCTACTAGAGGCCAGACACTGTGCTTGTTGAAAGAAATGGTGGCATAATCAATCCTTGCTATCATTTATGTGGAATCATATTTTGTATAGTTTAATAGTATGTTCATGGAAAGATAAGTTGTAGAGCAAGAGAAAGTAGACTTGAAAAGATCTGAGGTCAAAAACTGGTTCTTCCAAGGAGCAGGTGTGAAGGAATAATAGACACAAGGCTGGAATGGCTGTCTTCTAAAAGGCACAAAGGTGAAAGGGCAGGTGATCTAGGAAACAGAATGGGTACAGATCCAAGCATTGTAAACAAAAAGATTGGCAGGAAAACAGAGTTCTCCAGGAGCACATGCCTGAGTTTTACAAATAAGGGTCTTGACATTGCTTTATTTATGCCAAATACACATATGGACAAAATAAGAATTTCCATTTAATTATAGTGAAAGCTTGTTTATCTTGTATTCTAGCAACAGCAATATCCAGTCCACAGGGTTATAAAATTTATCAAAATAGATATCAAAAATAATTTTATGACCTATAAAATTGAGATGTGCCTAATGCCTAATTTCAAATCAATTTTTAGGGGGTGGCAGTGGGAATATTTGCCCAATTGTACTCAACAACTATTCCTAGCTCTGTATTTGGGGGCTGCACCCAATGGTATTCAGGGAGTCATGCAGTACCAAGGATCAGACTCAAGTCTCTTGGGCCAGAGAAAGTACAGAAATGAAATCTCTGATCCACTTGCCTTGGATCCCTATGACTTGGTTCAAATCTCTCGTCATATAGCCCCCTGAGCTATAATGCCCCGAGGGTTTATTTCTGAGTCAAGAGTGGCCCCGCCAGCTACCTTGAGTGTGATACATGACTCCTACATGCAAAACATGAGATTTAGCCTATTGAGAAATCTAAGTCACAAGTTGAATTTCTTACATCAGATCTTGTTGAAGTCTCTATTCTGTATATTTAGCAATACATTTTGGAATCAAAATAAGAACTCCATCATTGACTATTTAAGGTAATGAATGGTCATTCAAGGTAATTATCATAAGAAAAATATATAATCCTAAAGAACTCATCGCAACCATGGTGTGACATAAACAGTGGATTATAGAGGGGCCAGCATTAGAATTGTCATTCTTATATTGAATAAAGCCTGTAGTTGACGGGGCTAGAGAGATAGCACAGTGTTAAGGCATTTGCCTTGCACACAGCCGACCTGGGATAGACGCAGGTTTGATACCTGGCATCTCATATGGTCCCCCAAACTGGCCAGGAGCTATTTCTGAGCACAGAGTCAAGAGTAACCTCTGAACCCAACCGGGTGTGGCCCAAAAATGTAGCTTAGAAGTCCTGTAGGAGGGGCCGGCGAGGTGGCGCTAGAGGTAAGGTGTCTGCCTTGCAAGCGCTAGCCAAGGAAAGGACCATGGTTCGATCCCCCGGCGTCCCATATGGTCCCCCCAAGCCAGGGGCAATTTCTGAGCGCGTAGCCAGGAGTAACCCCTGAGCATCTAACGGGTGTGGCCCGAAAAAAAAAAAAAAAAAAGAAGTCCTGTAGGAGAAAACAGATTTACAAATGCAACACTATGTCTGCATTCGGTCAGCTCTGTAGGCTCACTCTGTTCTCAGAAGAAATATAAATCAAGCCATAACAAAGTATGGTTACTCCAGCCACAGAGCTGAAATCTAGCAATCTCAGAAAAAAAACAGTGGACCAAGTCCTCTCTCTTCCAAGCCACATCTGCTGCACCCATAGCCCACAATTACCATTTTGCCAAAGACCCTGTTTTGCCATTCTCTATGGCTCTCTACTGAGACATCAACCTGACCCAAACTCCAGATATGCTGGTATTTTGGTTGACATCACCAGGACTTTTTTAGAGTGAGTGTAGGCACCCTTCCCCTACCTTCTTTCACTTCTGCAAGCCCTGGCAGCCAAACCATACCCCATAAAAGGCACAGTATCAGCAATAATTCTTGGAATTCCTGGATCTTGTGGATGCATTTGCAGCTGCATGACAGCTTCTGTTTTTTTTAATACTGAAGAAACACACTAATTTAGATGTGTATCTGAATGCATGTACTGTTTAGAAAATAAAGATGTAACAGAAAATCAACTAGCAATAAATTTACTAAACCTTCTGACAATTACTTAAAGACCTAACTGTGAGATACAATACTTTTCACAATTTTCTAGTTGTTGTACTCTTTCTTTTCTTTTCTTTTCTTTTTGTTTTTTTTATCTTTATTTAAACACCATAATTACAAACATGATTATAGTTGTATGATTACAGTCATGTAAAGAACACCCCCCTTCACCAGTGCAACATTCCCACCACCAATTTCCCAGATATTCCTCCTCCCCACCCCCCTACACCTATACTCAAGACAGGCTTTCTACTTCCCTCATTCATTCACATTGTTATGATAGTTTTCAGTGTAGTCATCTCTCCAACTGCACTCATCACTCTATGTGATGAGCTTCATGTCCTGAGCTGCACCTACCAGCCCTCATCTCTCTTGTCTCTGAGATACTGTTAAAAATGTCTTTCATTTTTCTTAAGGCCCATAGATGAGTGAAACCATTCTGCGTCTTTCTCTCTCCCTCTGACTTACTTCACTCAGCATAATAGATTCCATGTACATCCATGTATAGGAAAATTTCATGACTTCATCTCTCCTGATGGCTGCATAGTATTCCATTGTGTATATGTACCACAGTTTCTTCAGCCACTCATCTGTTGAAGGGCATCTTGGTTGACAAAGGCCACCCACTGAGTGGAAGAAATTATTCACCCAATACTCATCAGATAGAGGGCTAATATCCAAAATTTACAAGGAACTGACAGAACTATACAAGAAAAAAACAACTAACCCCATCAAAAAATGGGGAGAAGAAATGAACAGACACTTTGAAAAAGAAGAAAGGCAAATGGCCAAAAGGCACATGAAAAGATGCTCAACATCACTAATCGTCAGGGAGATGCAAATCAAAACTACTATGAGGTACCACCTCATGCCACTGAGATTGGCACACATCACAAAAAAGGAAAACAAGCAGTGCTGGCGGGGATGTGGAGAGAAAGGAACTCTTTTTCACTGCTGGTGGGAATGCCGTCTAGTACAACCTTTATGGAAAGCGATATGGAGATTCCTTCACAAACTGGAAATTGAGCTTCCATACGATTCAGCTATACCACTCCTAGGAATATACCCAAGGAACACAAAAATACAATACAAAAATCCCTTCCTTACTCCTATATTCATTGCAGCGCTATTTACAATAGCCAGACTCTGGAAACAACCAAGATGCCCTTTCTTTTCTTTTCTATTACTATCTTTTCTTTTTTAATAGTTTCTCTCCTGCTTGCCTGAAACAAACACACTATGATCAACTATGTGATTTAAATACAATATTTTATATTTTTAAAAAGAAGTACTGTAGGAATAAATTATAGATCAGAATATTATTTTCCATTGTTTTTGTCACTCTCTGATTTTGGGTCAGGATCTTTTTATTACTTCAGTAACTTAATGGCATACTGACTATTTTCAAGATTTATTTTGAGCCTCCAAAGCAAGGTTTTTAAACTCACCTGTAAATAAATAAATTTATTTAGTCTAATGAATAAACAAAAAACTTAGCCAGAAACAATTACAGACTTGTGTTATATTTGTCTTACTTAAACATATGGGATCATGTTTTGTGTGTTCAAAATCTTTCTGTGACAACTCTTGGAAACATCCCTCTATCCACCCAGAGACTTACTCTGAACAAAATGGCAACTTCTACTCTTGGTCATTAAAATAAGAAGACTGGAGTGATATTACAGCCCATTGGGCATTTGCCTTGCAGGTGACTGACTCAGGTTCAATTCTCTAGATCACATATGATTCTCCAAGAACACCCAGAAGTAATTCCTGAATGCAGAGCCAGGAATGATCCCTGAGCATTGCTAAATGTGGCCCTCAAACAAAAAACAAGCAGACAAAAAAGCAAGGATGTACCACACAACACTAGTTCTATTGAAAGACAATGTTTAGTGCATTGTATTGTTCTGCTTTGCTTTATCATTGATTGGAAACTACTGTAAATGTCAATTGACTTTTGCATTTTTTATCCTTGGCTTTTGACCCCTTCTTTTGAATATGCGTCATCATTAAACTGAGCAGCAAACCAAACATAGAAAACTATTTTTTAGTGTCTGGCATTGTTGGCTTTGCATAGCTCTTTAAGGATAACTTAGTACAAAATTAAGCTTTGGATTGCTATGCAGTGTAGGCCTGTAGGTCTCCTTTAAGTCAGGAAAATACATAAGTAAAATTTATTTTTAACCCTTTAAAGAGTAATCATGAAAACAATGGCAAAAAAAAAAAAAAAACTAAGAGAGATAGGCCTGGGTTTCCATGACAGGCCTGCAACTTTATCATTCCAAAGGCCATGTGTTCAGTCATCCTAAATTCCAGAATTATTTAGTGAGCTCTTGAGCCAAAGAGAATATGGGACAAGCTGGAATTTAATTGAGCAATTTCACATAGAGAGTGTCTTTGAGACTACAGAAAACAGGTTTCAGCCAGCCAGCCATGCCCTCACCTTTCAACATTGACATCTCTTCTTGTCAGAGAGAAAAGAAATGGCTTTTTAAATATTGACTTTCTCAATTACTGCCAAGGTCATGAACCACATTGGTTGGCCATCTTTATACAGATCTTGAACTTTGCTTCTTGCCAAGAATCATCTCTAGGGCAATAGCAAAGCTGCAACAACTATTCAAAGCTGAGAATCTAGGCAGCTGAGTCAGAAGTTCAGGGATTAATTCCCTGATTACATTTTAAGAATAAGAAGCCAAACTCCTTGTAACTTGTCCTATGACCCCCTGAATTTTTATCCTTACTCTTTACCTGAAGACTCCTGTATTGACCTGGCCTTGTTGGAGTGTCACCACTAACAATAATCAGTTAGAAATGATCAAATGTTAGCCCTCCTCTAAACTATGTTACACCTGTATCTCCCTCTCCCACTGTTAGCTAATATTATAATTTATAATGTGAATAGCTAATATGCATATGATACTTTTCAGGCAGTCTCAAGACTTACACATGAGGTCTTCTCATCATGACTTAACTTCAGTACTCTTACAATCACTGTTTCCCAAATAGAAAACAATAGAATATGTCCACAAAACTTGCTAACTCTAATGTGGAAGTACTGACCTACAAATAGAAGTAAGTTGATTTCGAGTGTGCTGTATACATATTGTTTGTGAGCAAATGGGAAAACATAAAACAAACAATCATAATACCAAGTTCCTTTCCAGGCTTGGGTTCTTATTTCTGAGCCACTATACAAAAGAAAGTAACTAGGAACACAAAAATACAATTCAAAATTCCTTTCCTATATTTATTGCAGCACTATTTACAATAGCCAGACTCTGGAAACAACCAAGATGCCCTTCAACAGATGAATGGCTAAAGAAACTGTGGTACATATACACAATGGATTATTATACAGTTGTCAGGAAAGATGAAGTCATGAAATTTTCCTATACATGGATGGACATGGAATCTATTATGCTGAGTGAAATAAGTTAGAGGGAGAGAGATACACACAGAATAGTTTCACTCATCTATCGGTTTTTTTTTTAAAGTAAAAACATTATTGTAATAATCCCAGAGACTACTGGGTAATGTTTTTTTTAAAAAAAAAGTTAGAGATTAAAGAAAGAAAATGTTTCCTTGAGAATGAGGGAATACAACAGATACAACCTGAGTGGATCAGTAAAAATGGGCTTACCCAGGCTTTCTATAACTTTCTATAAATGCTACAAAGAGTAAAAAAGATGCAAAGAAGATTACTTGTAGGTAATAAACAGTAAGGGCATTGACCACTAGTGCTCATCAAATGTTCCAGTGCACCCCAAGAACAAAGAGGAGCCTTTAAGGGATGGGAAATTATTGGTTTTTAGAAATATCCCTTGATAGCTAGTTAGGCAATGATCAGTATAATCTAGGTCTGAACTAAATTATGTGAACTAGTGATGAAAATTTGAACCAACACAATGTACAATATCAATAGTATACACATAGGGAAAAATCCAACTTTGAATATTTTAATATTGGCTTAGTAAAAAACCTAATTAATACCTAAAACTGAAAAAATAATCAGCTATTACCACACAGAATATTAAACCATATTTTTCCATAGGACACTTAATTGGAATCAACCTATTTTCCACAAACTTACAAGTATAAATAGCATCTGCCCTTGAAATTAGTCATGACTGAGTTTATTCTTTAAAGTTTAATTGTACTGGATCTTGACTGCTTCCATTGAGTAGCGAAAAATTTAATTAATCAAAATAGTTAGAGTTATGTCTATTTAATAAGAAGGTCTTTCTCATTGTCACCAATAGAAGCAGCATAAACATGGTTCTCTTTTCTGTTGTTGTTTTGATTTGTTGCTATTACTTTGTTTATGGGCTAAATCTGGAATAGTCAGAGATTATTCTAGATCCTTTACTCAGGAACTACTCCTGTCCTTGTTTAGGGCAGACATATTGGGTGCTGAGGATCAAATCTGAGTTAGCCACATGCATTTGCCTCTGCATCTGCTGTGCTATCACTCTGACCCCAAATACAGCTATCTTTCTATGAAACAACTTTGGCCATATGAATCCAAAGGATACTTCTCCCATGTCTCATCTTGAGCCAGAATTCCTACAGCAATGTCAGAAGTTACCTGGTAGTCACAGATTGGCTGACCTCTTAGAACATGTGTGTGGGTAACTGACAAGATCCTGATTCACTGAGAAATTCTATTTATTTTAGAAAAATAAAAATAAATGCCCAAGAGAGTAAGACCTATCACCAGGTATGGAAATAAACAATTTTCATTTAAAATTTTATTAGCCTTCATATAAGTTCTTCCTATGCTTACATAATTCTTCCTGTTTGGGGCCATTTTACCACTTACCATTAGTAATTTCTCTTATTAAGATGCCTTCTGATAAAAGCAGTGGCTTAGCTGGTTCTGGTGATAGGGTTTCACTGAGAAGCAATGTGATGAGTATAGGATATTTATATAAAAATAGCACTTTTGATTAGTTTTAACTTTACAAGGAGCTTGGTTGGGATCAGCTGAAATAGTAGCTAGCCCCAATATACTCCAGTGATCATGAGAAATTTAGAACTGAACAAAATTTTTCTGCCAAGACTAAAGGATTTTCCAAACATGGCACAAGATAGTCAGAAGCAGTGAACCTAGAATGTGTTTCTGAACACCTGTAGTATATTATTCACATCATTCCATGCTGCTCCCTCCTTGGTATAAAAATATTTCAAAAATCTACCTTGAAACTTGATGTTATATGAGCTAATACTGAGGTGGTAAAACAAGTTAAAGAAACTAAAATTTTTTTTCAGTTTGCCACTTACCAGTTGAATTGTCGCATTTTTTTTTCACTTCCATATGATGTCAGTAAATGCCCTGATTTCATTTTGGGGGGGGGATCACACCTGGAAGCGCTCAGGGGTTACTCCTGGCTCTACACTCAGAAATTGCCCCAGGCAGGCACAGGGGACTATATGGGATGCCAGGATTCGAACCACATTTCTTCTGCATGAAAGACAAATGCCTTACCTCCATGCTATCTCTCCGACCCCCTGATTTTATTTTTAACTATGTGAGAGTGACATTTGCTTCTCCCTTGCTGAGAGGTCTGTTTGCAACCATATGTCTAATCTCCACCCAAACTCAATGTACTTTTTCTGAACTTAACCAAATTTTTTCTTCTATAACCAAATTTTTCCAGGGAATCTATACATAGAGCCACCACATGCTCTGAATCAAAAGTGTTTCCACTAATTCTTAGATTTGAAACCTGGGGAAAGTCAAGTAACTTCTCCTTGTTTTAATACCCTCATGTGTAGAATAGATCTTTTAGTAACTTTTATCTCTGAATGACTATGAGATTTAAATGAATAACTGGAGTACAGCATATTCAAGTGATATTTGTTTAGCACCGAGCATGCGTGTTATACAGCAAGTAGAATCCCATTCTTTGTTTTGAGAATGCAGAACTGAACAAAATAAATGCCAGCTATCACTTCCATACAACCTGGAAACTCTTATGTCTGGTATTTTTCTGCACCTTGCTCATATATCCCCCACCCCTTGAATGCTTACAACAAGAATTATATACTTGGGGTCAAATAAAACAGTCGGTCTTGGAAGTTGCAAGAACTGAGCACAACAATGTCAATGAATCCATTGCAAAAACTGCAAAACCACAACACAGATTAGTACAGTTCAAACTAAAGGCAAGATTTGGCAAACCAATTTCAATATTGTCTTTCCATCATGGGGTGCAGGGATTCATGATAAACTAGAATCTTTTGATTTTTTGTGGAAGAAACTGAGGCGAGGGCTAGAGATAGTGACCATGTGCCTAGCACAACTAAGACCCTCAATTCCATCCCCCAGGCATCAGTTAGGGTGACTCAATGAAAAGAAACACCAAGGTTATATCTCAGTAAGTCATTGGATCTTCTATTTTAGTCCCCAGGTTCTGAGATTTGCAGATCTGTTGAAGGTAAAGTGTCTCTCTCTGGACTTTCCAAATTCTTCAGCTCTTCCTCCCACTGTTACTGGCTATGAGTCTCATCACCCCTATTAGACCACAAGCTCCTGCAGGCAAGTGTGTGCTTACTTCTCACTGTGGTGGTAGCGCTCTCCAAAATGTAGGCCTTGACATAGAGTAGAAGCATACAAGGTTTGTTGGTGTGTCATCAGGAACTATGGAAGGGCCTGGGCCACCTGAGGTGGGGGCATGTAATTTGATACCATTCCGCTGCCTTGCTCACTTGGTTTTCTTTTAAGCCCAATAGTGTGCTTTATAAGTAAATAGAAAATGCTAACCTTAGCATATTCAAATGAACATTTTAGCATGCAGCAATTAGGTTATCTCTTGGTTATTTATTTCTCTGGCTTGTTATTAGCTCTGCGCAGAATATTATTCTAATTATGTCAGCCCAATCAGCAGTATTGCATGTCCAGGCTCATTTCCATTAGTTTGAGCTTTGTCTTTCACACTGTGATACTAATTCAATGAGACATCAAACATTTAAATCGACCCAGGATGCCGAGGTCAGGCAGTTCTGCCCTTCCACTCTATTAGCACTGGGGTGTAATTGTGTTTGTCACTCCCCACATGACTAATAGTATCAGGGTGACTATTGGAGCACAAATGAGCAATGTGCTAATATATTATTTTGTTCTATAATATCAATATGTGTTTATTCAGTGCTCATGTTAGCCAACTTGAAATGGTCATTTTAATACAGTTGCATAAACTGCTCTGCTCCCAGCCAGGCATTAATTTGGAACATTTGCTAAACTTTCAATGGAATTTGTCCAAAGAGAGAAAAATAAAAACAGTGACTGGGAAAAGGGACCAAGAAGCTTTTAGAATTCAATACTGATAGCACTTGTGAGAACTTGGAAACTACACAACCCAAAAGTAGAAGATAGTTTTCTTTCCTCCTCAGTTCACCTTCACAAAGTGCTTTGATTTGACGGGTAAGTTGTTAATAAACCAGTACACCGCCTATGTTTCTTGATCAAGAGAAATTTGAATGGAGTTAGCTAGATGGAGTTAGTTTTGAGATTGCTTTTGAGATGGAAAATAGTGGGTGCTGGCACGTGGTCAAAAGAAATATTTCGACATATTAATTTGTATGTGTTTTCGTGATTTAATAAATACTTAGGATCAACTTTCATCTCTCAGACTCCAAAAGCCACAAATATGCTCTTGCCTATGACTTGGTTCTTCTCTTCACAAAATATAATGTTGCATTCTTTTACCCAGTGTCTCAATTTCTTATTTCTCACCTTAACCTCTAAAGAAGAATGATAACTTTGTTTCGCAAGAATTTTGAGCCAAAGTAATCATCAAGCATTCTGATCAGCTGTTACAATGGACTCTAATAGTAATTCTATTTCTGGATCTCACCTTTTTATAATCTCCCCAGGATAGAATTTGCTAGTCCCATATTGTAAATAAAAAACATAGATTAATAGAGGTTGGGATTAAACACGAGTTCCTACATCTTGACAGAACCAGACCACATTTTTCAATTTCTTAACTGCTCACAGCTTGGAATTTGGGTTAGCTTTGCCCTGATCCCATCCTTTATATGGATACTGGGCCCATCTTGACTTCCAGCACATTCTACATAGTTTACATTTGGCACTCTGCCCACGTTGGCTTATCTATCTTCTCCAAATCATAAACTTCTTAAACTAATGCTTGCATGTGCAAAGATATGCATTGAAAGAAAGTAGGAAGATAAATCATCTCTAACCTCTGCTAGCAGGTTCAATGAATTACACCAATGTATGTTAATTGGAAAATCGTTCTTTATAAATATAGATAAACCCAAAAAGACATGCTTAAGTATATTTTAATAGCTTTTCTTAAACTCGCCACTCCTTTAAATGACCCTTATATGTATTTCTATTCTATTGATTTTTCCATTTTAAATGCAGATTCATTTTTTAATTTGCTCTAAGGAATTAGCTAAGAAGCTTTCATTTTCTGTTGGGATCTCATTTTCCATGCCAGAACCAACTCTATCACAGATAACATCAAAATGAGGTGCTTCCATAGTTTAAAAGATAAAATTATAATCACTTGTTTCCACCTGAGGTGAAACAGAACTTGGAATTTTATGCAATAATTGGCTCAAGACATGGAGAACAAGTTCACAAATAAGAATGTGATGCCATTGCTAATCAAAGACATTTACTGTCTAAGATTATGGAGAGGTGCCCTATTCTTTAATCACTTTTTTCACATTTCACACCATAATATATGCATTCTGAAAATAACACATAGATATACTTTTTCTCAAAAATCCAAATGGAGCAGGAGGGCAAGTAGAATGAAGATACCAACTTCAAGGCAAAGACAGGGCAGGGCCCCCTGAGAGGCAGACACAATTCTACTGAATTCCCAGACTTTGAAAAGGTGACAGAAACAGTAAATAAACAATCGAATCTGATTAGAGGTCAACAACCTTTTAAAGGGGGTGTGCAGAAAAACCAATCTCTTCCCCTCTAGCTTGCATTTCCTTTGCTGGCCACCTCTTTGCTTAAGAGAGATTCTTATCCTCCAGTGATTGGGTGTGAATGACTGCTGACCTCAACTACTGGTGGCCCAACCACACAGGTGCACAGTGCAGAATTCTGACATAAGTATCACCTCAAGAAGTGATAGACCAGGCTCCCAAACCAATGCTGACACCTTTGATCAAGAAAGTAGAACTGATAAGACCATTTCCAACCTATCTTTGGTGGCATGAAATATTTAAGTAGCATAAAATAATAAAACCAAGCAGAGTGAATACAGCTCACAGACAAAAAAAAAGCTACAGAAAAATAAGCCATCATTTCTAACCCTCCTTCCCCTCCTGCCGAAAAGGACTCAGGTAAATGATCTATGCTTCCAAATGAAGGCTACACAGGATACCCTGAAAAAGGTAATGAAGAGAAAAAAAGAAATAACGATGTAGAATTAGCCATTTATGCATCTTCCCATTTATAAAAGATGTGTTTCTGCCTCTGGCTGCATGTACATTATAATTAGTGTTAATAAATATAAATGTTATTTGAAATCAAACCTGTTTACAAAGTACTTTCTCCCCACTCCTCATCTCCCATTATTTAGAGAAGTGAATTTAGATAGTTGATGTGTGCAGTTGCTCCTAAGCTTCAGTATGACCCAGAGGTTATAGAAGCTGAACAGGGTCAAATTAATTCACACTGACTAAGACAAGCAAAAGCCAAACTCCTGGAAGTGGGACTACCCCTGGAAAGCTGTAACTAAGAACCATTTTCTCAGCAGACAATTGTTCTCCAAAGAATAGGCTGCTCACTCCAGCAAAACCTACCAACTGAGGGATATTTGGATAGAAATTCAGGGAACAATTTTAAAACCACACAACATGTGATTGAAAGAAGAGAGGACCTAAGGAAAAGAAAATAGTCAATTCTTTTCAAGTTTATGGCACACTTTCCAATGGCCAATGGAATAACCTTCAGTTTCTGTAGGCCATAGACCCAAGAGTGGAGTCTGACATTCCTGACAACTTGTATTCCTCTTTGGTGAGATACAGCTCCTGCCTGGAGAAGGTATCTTCTCTGTGTGTAGAGGAACACCAGAGCCCAGAGCAGAACAAACACCCCCCCCCCAAAGTCCAAGTAATCAGAAAGCAGAAGTGAGGGGAAGTCAAGACCCTAGGATTTACACAAAGGAATTCTTGATATTATAACTCAAAAGATAGAATTTTCAAAAGATATACGTATATGCCTTAGCTAACATAATTATCTAGCTTCTAATACTAAAAGAATAAAAATTCTCCTAAAAACTGGACTGGACCAATAGTGCAGTGGTAGGGCGTTTGCCTTGCACATGGCTGATTCAGGATGGATCTCAGTTCAATCCCAGCATCTCATATGGTGCCCCAAGCCAGGAGCGATTTCTGAGCGCATAGCCAGGAGTAACCCCTGAGCATCACCGGAAGTGGCCCCCCAAAAAACTAGAAAAAAACCTAAGAGTAAAGTTGGGTGTATCCTTAATGTCTAACCATGTACCTATATTCTACATGCAAAAACATATATTCTGTTTTTGTTTCTCTTGGTTAAAGGAACTTAGGCAACCTATTTATATTTACCCCTACCTGTGAACTGTCAAATACTGTGACATATCTTGCTTAATCTGTATGTAAAAAATCATATTACACTGCAACCATGTATTTTATTCACTTCTGCTTAATCTGGGATTGCTGGTTTGTTTGTGTCATGGTTTGTTGTTTTTTATATTGCTAAATGGTTTTTGCTCTGAAAGATGATCAAATATTTTCACAAAAACGTAAGATTTGGTACCAGATTATCTGAATTAATTGAAAGGATTCTACATTAAATTCAGAAATGAAAGGGGGAAGATAAATACTACAAGAACACCAACGGAAAGCACTCCCAATGGCCAAAGCATGAGCACTTTGAAGAAATTAAGTAAAGCATAAAACAAAAATAAAAATCCTTGAGTCTTAGTACCATAGCAATAGTACAATGAGTAGGGTATTGACCTTACACAGTAGTTAAACTGGGTTTAATCCTTAACATCCCTTATAGTTTTC
The DNA here is from genome assembly GCF_024139225.1 of Suncus etruscus. Classification (NCBI taxonomy): domain Eukaryota; kingdom Metazoa; phylum Chordata; class Mammalia; order Eulipotyphla; family Soricidae; genus Suncus; species Suncus etruscus. Next base: position 29,208,290 of record NC_064852.1, read on the forward strand.
CAAGCCTGCCAAGAGTGATCTGAGCACAGACCCAGAAGAAATCCTTGAGAACCACTGGGTATGTCCTAAAAACAAAAGTTCACAAGTTTCTACTGGCACAGAAAAATAAATGAATAAATAATATATTGGGGAGAAGAGACAAACTTGCATGCAGAAGTATTCTAAAGGATGTATGTAAGTAGAGACCCATGAACCCTAGCCTTTATGTGTGGATTATTTATAATAACTTTCTTCCAAAAAAAAATAACTTTCTTCCAAAGACCAAAACATAGAAAAATATTAAGGTTTGGACCCAACTTATGTTTATTAAGAAACGCATCTCAAAAAACTAGTCTAAGTTAATATCAACAGTAGTAATTCATGGATAATATTTGCCTTTCAAGTGATATGACAAGAATGATAATTTACTTATGTAGTCTTTCTCCCCCAAACTCACAACACAGTCTAACTAAAAAACTTTAATAGGGGAAGGAAATATTGCAAAATCTCTAACTATGCTCCTCAAAACTGTAAATATAATTTTATAAAAAGGAAGGTCATCAAAACACTGCCACAGGGGTTGGAGCAATAGTAGAGCACTTGCTTTCCATGCTGTAGACCTGAGTTTGAACCCTGCACTTTACAATGTCCCCTAAGTCATTCCAGTAATGGTCCCTAAACACAGAGGCAGGAGTGAGCCCTGAACACTGCTGGATATGACCCCACCAAAAAATTTAAAATAAAAAATAATTAAATGCTGCCTCAGTCAAACGTAACTTAAGGAAGCATGACTCCAAAATGCAAGGTTGTATCTTGGACAGTATTTGGGAATAGAATAAGATATTGGGAAAAAACTCAAGTATCTGAATAAAGTAGGAACTTAAGAATAATGCATTAATATCGGTTCATTAATTATAATAAATGTACCATATTAATATTAGATTATACTAATAGAAGAAATTAGGCACAAGCTCTAGAAACTATATTATGTTTTAAATTTTTCTGTAAATATGAAAGTGTTCTATTATAAATGTTCGTTTATACAAAGTAACAAAAACTAAAAACTCATTTTTCCATCAACATGAATGATCATTGTAAGGCAGGAATTATCAGTTATAGTTCCTGTCATTATGAAGTTTATGATCTAGTGGAGGAAGCTCTCAAATAATAATATAAAAGAAACAAAAATGGTTCAAAACCATGAAACAAAATGAGATCATCTCAAAAACTATGTAATTTGAAAAATTCTAAAAGAAGCAGACAAAAGATATAAAGAAAAAGTCTTTACTACAAAGCAGAAAACTTTGTCCCTAACCCTATCTAGCTTCTTAATTGGATAGATTGTAGGCACTTAAAAATGGTATGTGAAAAAATGGTGTGTGATTATTAAAAATTAGCTAGGATCCTCAAAGAACAAAAAATGCTAAAAAACATTTCTGTCAATGATTTGGATAAAAGAAATTGAAGCATTTTCTTTTTATTTCACAGAATAAATGATAATACAAATCTAAACAGACATTGGCAGGGTAGGATTATGAAATAAAATAAAACTTAAAGTTTAATAAAAATTTTTGATGTAGATTTTAAAAATTTTAAACATCCCACAGGCCCAGCTTCACAGCTTCCCTACTAATCTTGGAAGAGATGCAAGCCAAACCGAAAAAAAAAGAAAACTTGAATATCCCAGGATAGGAGCAGGTTGAGTCCCCAAACTTGCTGAAGCCCCAGCAGCCACACCCACACTCTATAACCACTATCATACATACCATGCAAAGGGCTCAACTTTAGTGCTTCATGACTAATCACTTGGCAAGAGATTCCAAGTTTATGAAAATTATCAAGTATACAGTCAGGCTGAGAAATCTGGGGTTTTCTCTGAGTTGGGGTGCACCCACCCCCACTGCTCCATATTGCTAGTAGGCCCAACTATCACCTACATCCCACAGTCACTGCCATGTAAAATAATAGCCCAGCTTTACAGCTACATTACTAATTTCAAAAGAAATGGTAAACCAAACCATTCAGTGAAACGTATTTCAGATCCTGAAATTTCTAAAGCGCAACAGCTCCAAATTCCACAATACTAGCATCTCCAAATTACACAATACTAACATCCCAGTAGTAGCATATAAAATTTGATGGGAAAGCAGCACAGAAATCAACTTAGCTCTATTAACAAAAGCAGGAGGTCCAACTAGCAACAAAAAGCTCACTAAACATTTCAGACAATGGCTTTAATGATCCCATTGTGACATATTACAACTCTCATAATTTTTTCTTTAAGTATTTTTTTTGATAATTCCATTAGTCATTTTGTTGTAACAAGAAATATAAAATAAATTATTTTGTCTGCTAAAAGAATAGGTTTGGGGTATGGATGAGAAATTGGGGACTATGATGGAGGAAAAGGCACAATACACTGTTAGTGGGATTGGTTTTGGGGCATTGAATCCCCCAAACAACTGTACTGTGTACATTTTAAACTACAGAGTGAAATAATGTTTTAAAGAAAATTTTGATGAAAAATTGGACTTTATATCTAAATTTTTCAATCACATGAATTAGGAAAAACCAAAATGAAGCATCACAGAGAAAGGACTTTTCTATGAACAATGCCTGAGAGTGTCAGCTGGCCAACGGCTCAATTGATGCCAACAGGGCAATGTGGTTAATGCCACCTCAGGCAAAACTGACAGGATTTTAATGAGTCAAAGCAGCTCAAGACTACATTTATCTCTAACTTCTGTCAAGCTAGATCTAGAGCTCTTCACTATTTCTGACCACCATGTTTTGAACAAACACTGGAAGATTAGTGTATATAAAGGGGCATAAATAATGAAAAATCTAATAATGATTTCAAGAATCTACATCTGTACCATAAAAGAAGGAAAGGATATATGTGGATGGGATCATTTTATTCTGGTTATAAAGTAAATACTAAAGAATGACAAATCCTGTCTCTGGGGGGAAAATGATAAAACTAGACATAATTTTACAAAACAAACAAAACTATCTTGCCAGGACTTCAGAAACTGACCATATATTGGAAGAGTTTAAGTATCAAATTGTTCTGAGACTGTGTCCTTAATCAGGTGGTTCTATTTCAATCATACCAGAGCATCATCAAATCTGTGAAGTTACCATTGCATAACAGACCTGGAACTAATAGTACAAGCATGTTGAGGAGCCATTCCTAACAATTCAGGACCCCCAGTGATTACCAGGTACAGTTCTGGGTACCCAAATACTATCAAAATGCCCTTATGGATCTCTGCCCCTTGAGATCGAAGCAGCACTGCATCACTGGTTTAAACACTAAACCCTCAGTTTCCACAGTTGGGCTAAGTTTCACGGGAGTAGCCTTTATGCTCTGCTGGGACTCCCTAATGTTTTCCAAAAGAATCAGTGAACTTGAAGTTAGGTTGAGAAAAATTCTCCAAGATGGACTGAGGAGCACAGGTTAAGGCACTTACTTATCTGCAGTCAACATCTATTTGATCTTCAGCACTACATATGGTACTCTAAGAACTGACAGGGGTCACTACTTAGCACAGAGTCAGCATTGGCCCTATGTATTGCCAAATGTGATCCAATTCCTCCTCCTTCTCACTACAAATTTCCCAAGGTGATTAGGATAGGGAAAAATGGAGAAAGGGGAGAGTAGAGAAGTACCCAAGAACTATGGAACATTTGCAAAGGTGTAGCATATCTAAAATCAGATTTAGAGGGGAAAAAGAGAAAGGTATAGAAAAATATTTGTATGGGAACAACTCGATCTACGAGCAGGTTATCTTACCTTACCATCTAACTATAAGACAAAATCAGAAGACTTGTCACCCTTTAATCTGTGCAAAAGCCAAGATTGCAATCTACAGATTACTGACTGTGACAAACATGACCGAGCAGAACGTATCCTGGGACCAATAAAAAAGCTCTAGTCTAGTCTGTACAACAACTAAGATCTCTAATTCCAAAGGTATGACTGAGACAATTGCAACTGAATGGGTCTTCTGGAAACATAATGAAAGACTATCCCAGATTCCATTCTAGGATCAGCACAATGACCAAGACCACCAACTACAAAAGACAGATTAAAATGACAGTAAAGGAACAGAACTTCTAGAACCACAAAGAAAGACTTCATCATAAGCTCCATTCCTTGACCCGTGCAGATACCAAGATCTCTAGATACAGAGGTCTGATTTTATCACCCATGACGAAGCAGAAATCTTCCATACACAACAAAGGCACCGAGGGGAGAGTAAATGAACATGCAAATTGTCGTTAGTTATTCCCATGACAGTATACTTCAAGGGTGGAGAAACCCTGTATCTCTTAGGCCAAAGGAATTCCCTTTCTAATGTCCCCAATATTACTGTGCCTATGCAGGAAAAAAAAAACTGCACAAAATAATCTTTTTTATTTATTTATCTATTCTTTTTGATTTCTTTGTTTTAGTTTGGATATTGAAGTTTTTGTTTCCATTTTTTTTCTTTTCCTTTTTGCATTCTGTTATGTTTTTTATTTCAGGATCGTGATTCTTATGTGGTGTTTTTCTTTATTGCTGTAGTGCTCACTGGATTTTTTATTTGATATTTTCTTTTGTATAGTTGTGGTGTTTCACTTCCTTTTACCTTTCTTCTCTCAAACTGAGATTGAAGCCTCTAGAAAGACCCCATCCATTTTCGGCTTATTTGATTTTTGCCCCATCTCATTGCTTTTCTTTTCTTCAAACAAAACCACATAACTTGAACTATCTAGTTCTGCCTCTCAAATAGAGGGGGAAATAATGGAGGGTACCAAGACCAAACAGTTGTATGATCACTAAGTAGTAAGCTAGACACAGAGGGGACTACTTATACTAGCAGCCTGTGGGGTGAGTGTGGGGGTTATGGTTTGCAAGATGAGAATGGGGGTGGAGAGAGGACAACTCTGGTGATGGGAATTCCCCTGATTCAATGTTAATATGTACCTAAAATATTATTGTGAAAGATATGTAAGCCACTTTGGTCAAAATAAAAATTATAAAAAAAAGAAAAAAAGGAAAAATATTTGTATAAAGTTTTTTTCAATATTTTAAAAATGTATAAGTGTATTTAAAATAATATTTCAAATGAATCAAGACAAAATCACAGATCAAGGAAGCTCAGAGAACATTAGAGATAAAAGCAAACAAATTAAAAAGAAAATAGAAAAACAAGAGGTGACACATATTTAAACTACAGCAACACAGACTGTTCTAAAATCTTAGAAAAAGTCAAAGCAGGAAAAAAATAATCTTTGTGCTATACCTATTAAAAAAGGAGATTAAATTTACTTCAGTCTGCTCCTAAAAAAAAAACTGTGAAACTAAGAAAAGAAGGATGTTTAATACCTAATCTTGAACAGAAACCCACAACCTGAAATTCTGTATCTAGTAAAGTTTTTCTTCAAAGTAAAGGAAAAATAATAAATAAGGCATAAATTGGTTGCACAAGGGGCAAAGGGAATGCAATGAAATCATATCAAATGATCAGGTAAATTTACAGAAGGTGAAAATGGTTACATTGAAAAAAATGATCACACTATTTTTCACTCTGCCTGCTGCTTGCCAATAAAGCCCTTCTATCAACCTGCTACTGGGTTTCTTTGTTAATTGGCTCTCAAACAATAGAGGACCTGCTCCTTCACAGACAATTTGGTGAGCCAAGTAGGAGTGGAGCCTGGTGCAGCAAGCCAACATTTGTTCCAGAAATCTTTAGATATGGTTCTCAATCAACAGGGCCTCTTTGTCCTGAAGCTATCCCCTCTTCTTCCCTGCCTGTTACTGGTCACCCTCATGCCACTGCTAACAACACAGTTTTTTTTTTTTCCCAGAGAAACAGCTGAGAAAAATCTATCAAACATGAGTATGTGGCCACTTCTGTATAAATGGAACAGTCACCTTGGGGTAGTTCCCAATAAAAAAGAAAGATGGAATAGGTAAAAAAATAAATGAAAGAGAAACATAGTTTGCCTATAAAAAGTTTTATATTTTTATTTCTTTCTAGATATGCTCCTAAGAAATTTTTTCTATTTAAATCTTTAAATATAGGGGCCAGAGCAATAGCGCAGTGCTAGGACGTTTGCCTTGCACATGGCTGATCCAGGATAAACCTCGATTAGATTCCCAGCATCCCATATGGTCCCCTAAGCCAGGAGCGATTTCTGAGCTCATAGTCAGGAGTAATTCCTGAGCATCACCAAGTGTGGCAAAATAATAATAATAATAATAATAATAATAATAATAATAATAATAATAATAAAATCTTTAAATCTAGAAACAGTCCAAATAGTTTTTTAAAAACATTTATTTTTATTCTTTAAATAGTAATTTTTTTTTTTTTTTGGTTTTTGGGCCACACCCGGCGGTGCTCAGGGGTTACTCCTGGCTGTCTGCTCAGAAATAGCTCCTGGCAGGCACGGGGGACCATATGGGACACCAGGATTCGAACCAACCACCTTGGGTTCTGGATCAGCTGCTTGCAAGGCAAACGCCGCTGTGCTATCTCTCCGGGCCCAAATAGTAATTTCTTTCTTTAAGCACCGTGGTTACAAAAATGTACATAGTGGGGTTTCAGTCACCAAATGAACACCACCCTTCTTTAGTGTAATTTCTTCATGCCACCAGTGTTCCCCATTTACCACCTCTTCATCCCCTGCCTGTCTTTGGGTCAAGCATTCTATTTCTCTCTTTCACTATCATTGTCTAGGTAGTTGTTAGTACAGTTATTTCTCTAACTGCACTCACCGCTATTTGTGGTAAGCTTCATATCATGGGCTGATCCTTCTGGCCTGCATCTCAATTGTCTCTGGATATTACTACTATATTGTTTTTTTTTTTTCTTAAATCCTGCAGATGAGTGAGCTTATTCTGTATCTATCTCCCTTTGATTTATTTCACTCAGCATGATACAGTCCATGTCCATTGATGTATAGGAAAATTTTATGATTTCATTTTTCCTGACAGCTGCATAGTTTTCCATTGTGCAGCTGTGCCATAGTTCCCTTAGCCACTCATTCATTGTCTGGCATCTGAGTTGTTTCCAGATTCTAGCTATTGTAAAAAGATCCACAATGACATAGGAGTGTAGAGGGCATTTTTTTAAATTGTACTTTTGTTTTCCTAGGGTATATCCATAGTAATAGTATTGCTGGATCACATGAGAGCTCAATTTTTAGTTTTTTTTTTAGAAATATTCATATTATTTTCCAGAAAGGTTAAAATAGACAGCATTCTCACCAGCAATGAATAAGAGTTCCTTTCTCATTGCCTCCATGCCAGCAATGGTTGTTCTTAATCTTTGTGATGTGTGCCATTCTCAGTGGCCTGAGATGACATCTCATTGTTGTTTTGATCTCCCTGAAGATTAGTGATGTGGAGTAGTTTTTCATGTGCCTCTTGGCCATCTATATTTCTTCTTTGAGGAAATGCCTACTTATTTCTTCTCCCCATTTTTTTTGATGGGGTTAGATTTTTTTTCTTGTTAAGTTTTGTCAGTATCTTGTATATCTTAGATATTATCCCCTTATCTGATGGGTGAAGTTTCTCCTATTCTCTGGGTGACCTTTGTATCCTAGACGCTGTTTCTCCTATTCTCCTAGATGCTGTTTCCTTTAAAGTGCAGAATCTTAAAAGCATATCAAATAATAAAGTAGTAATAGTTACTTTAACTAGTGCCCTGAAAACATCAGGAAGACTTCATCCATGTCACCTAGGAACATTCTCTACCATGTCCAGGTCATCGTGTTGACCTGGTCTTCGCATTGTCTCATTATCAGAGCCTGGGTAGCCCTGGCATGACAGGTAAAATATTAAGGTTGTAGTAATATGTGTCACCTGCTCTGTCCTTAGCAAATTCCCAGGATCTCTACATAATAATAGATTACTTGAAATGGGAATCTCTGAGTACAGAGCCAGGATTAAGACCTGAGCACCACTGGGAGTGTTCTCTCCCCTACTAGGTCATTGATCTCATGGTATGATGTGAGCTGCACATTTCTGAAATGAATAATAAACTTTCTAGAAGCATCATTACGGACCTCATTTATGTCATTTGAATATTCCTGAATCCAAAAGAGATCTCATTAAAAGTTAGCTAAACCACTTGTGCATTTTAAAGTATTTCCTGATTTCTGATCGTTGTGATGATAAAATTAAAATAAAATGTTCGGAAGATCTAACTATAAACTATAAAAAAAGATATGATGGCCAATCCTCACATGAAAAGATGTTCATCATCGCTTATTATTAGGGAAATGTAAATCAAAGCAACAATGAGTTGTCATCTCACACCTGTGAGAATAGTTATTATTCAGAAGAAAAGATATAACCAGTCTTGGAGAGGGTGCAGAGAAAATGGAGCTTGTATATCATATTTGTGGGAATGTAAATTGGTACAGTCAGCATGGAAAGCAACACAGATTTTTGAAAGTTAAGCTAGACATTCCATAAAATCTATTATCCCAGTACCGGATATTTATTCCCAATTCAAAAATTTGAAGAGATAAATGTTTATTGTGGTATTATTCACAGTCAACAAGAAAAATTAAACAACCTAAATGTCCATCTGCTGACAAATGGTCAGTTAAGAAATGGCTTATATATACAGGGTATACTATTGGGCTATAAGAAAGATAACAGTCTACCACTTGCAATAACATGGAAGGAAGTAGAGGATATTGCGCTAGATGAAATAAACCAGTCAGAGAAAGGCAAATAGCATATGCCTATTTCTATATGTGGTGCATAAAGATGATAAATATGAATTAAAGAAAATAATAATAAACTTTGAGGCTACAAAACCAAACAATCGTAACTAGAAAGGGAAAAGGATTAGGAGTGGAGAAAGAGTGGCACATAAATTGGAGTATAGAATTACACAGTTGATTTTCAGGGTGGAACAACTAAAACCTATATAAAGCAACAATATTTCTATATAAAATAGGGAATTTTAAAGGAAAGAAACAAAATTATATATTATTCCCCTGCAACATCTTCCAAAAGATAAAACAGAATATTTTTAAATTGTTCTATGGGGCCACCATTATCCTTAGACTAAAAGCTTATAAATACTTCATGTAGCAGACCAATGACTCTCATGAAAATATATGCAAAACTCCTCAACAAATTATTAACAAATCATGTTCAGCAATTTAGAAAAAGGATTATGCAATACAAATTTAGACTGATCTTAACTATTCAAGATTAGATTATTAATTATGCAACCCATTATTCCACATACTATAAAAAAAGAAAAAGCATGTGGTCATAGCAGTAGACAAAGAAAACACATTTTAAACTGTTCATAATTATCAAGATTTGGAAATAATTTAAGTGTCCAAGAACAGAGGAGTGGATAAAGAAATTGATATATACACAATGGAATACTACTCAGCTATAAGAAATGAAGATGTTATACAATTGGCTGCAACATGGATGAAACTAGGATGTATCATGCTGAGTAAAGCCAGTCATAAAGAAAGGACAAATACAGAATGACCTCTCTCATAAGTGTGATGTAAAGAACATAGTAGGGGAATAAAAATTTGTCAATGGTAACAGACCCTGAGAGTCAGCCTACAGAACTGAGAAGGTGGGGTTAAGGGAGTGAATCCTGAGATATTGGTATAAGGACACTGACACTGATGGTGGAAATGGTGTAGAAACATTATATGCCTGAAACTATTATTAACAGTATTGGAAATTACAGTGCCAAATAAAATGGGAGTGGGGAACATTTGAAAAAGTTCAACACACACTCATTATTTTTCCACTTTTATTGATGTACTATATAATACTAGTTTAGTTTTATGCTTACATCTTGCATTACACACTCAACTTTTGGTAAACTAGGAATATATTAGAACTTTCTCAATCTGATAAAGAATATCTACAAAAACTCTAAAGATAATATGTATAATCATGAGCAGTTAATTTTTTCCTGCTATTATCAAGCACAATGCAAAGAATGTTTTCTCTCTCTATTTTTTTTTCAATATTATACTGTTAGTAGAACAAGTTAAAGATTTAAGAGGTGGATAAATAAGGAAAAAGTAAAACATCCTAGTTCACAGAAGACACTGTCATCTGAGTATAACATTTTAAATCATGTATCAAAAGAAAAATACTTGATTTAAGTAAGTGATCATAACAAAGTCAAGTGTACACAATAGTCCATTGATTTTCTGTACAACGTAAGAAACAAGTGTAATTTGACATTTAAAACATGTTAACATTTATTTATTTATTTATTTATTTATTTGGTTTTTGGGCCACACCCTGCGGTGCTCAGGGGTTACTCCTGGCTGTCTGCTCAGAAATAGCTCCTGGCAGGCACGGGGGACCATATGGGACACCGGGATTCGAACCAACCACCTTTGGTCCTGGATCGGCTGCTTGCAAGGCAAACACTGCTGTGTTATCTCTCCGGGCCCAACATTTATTTTAAGCCATAAAAAAAGAATCACTTAGGTATAAATATAATAAAATGTGTATAAGTTCTATATGTGGAAAACTATAAGCCTCTGATGGACTGAATAAATGAACAGGTATTTTGTGTTTTGTTGTTATTAAAAAATAATCTACTGTCAAACTATCTTTATTCCTTTGGAGGCCAAAGCCATAGCACAGGGGGTAGGGCATTTGTCTTGCCCACAGCTGACCTGAGTTTGATCCCCAGCATCCAGATGGTCTTTTGAAACTTGCCAGAAATAATTGCTGAGCTCAGAGTCAGGAGTAATCCCTTAATGAATCTGGATGTGGCCTTTAAACAAGGAAAAAAAAAAACACAAAACCCCTGTACATCTCAACGTAGTCTATAAATTCAACACAATCCCCATTAAAATTGTTAAGATGGTGTCAGAGAGATACCATGGAGGTAAGGTGTTTGCCTTGCATGCAGAAGGTCAGTGGTTCGAATCCCGGCATCCCATATGGTCCCCTGACCTGCCAGGAGCGATTTCTGAGCACAGAGCCAGGAGTGACCCCTGAGCGCTGCCGGGTGTGACCCAAAAACCAAAAAAAGAAAAAAGTAATAAAATTGTTAAGATATTTTGTGGATAATGAAGTATTTATATGGTGAGACAACGGACCCACAACAGTGGATACAATGAAAAAAAAAAACAAAATTTAGCAAAACAAAACAAAAATATCCAACTTTAGAACTTAAGATTCAGTTAGAGTAATTAAGGCAGTGTGGTGTTGACTAAAGAATAGACAATAAATCAATGGAATGGAACAGAGAACTCAGAAATAGAGACCTCATAGTATAGTCAATTGATCTTTGATCAAGGAACAGGTTAATACAATGGAGTAAAGATATTCTCTTCAACAAATGGGGCTGAAACAATTTAATACCCACATGGAAAAAAGATTGACCCAGACATAAACCTCACACCTGCACGAAAGTTAATTCATGGAAAAGAGGGTTAGTACAGAGGTTAAGGTGCTTGCTTTGCATACAGTTGACTTCACTGTGATCCTCAGCACTGGTTATGGTTCCCTAAGCCCTATTACAAGACCCTGAGCATAGAACCAGGAGTAAGCCCTGAGCATAACTGGATGTGCCAACCTAAAATTAACTGTAAGTGGGGCACTTTAAATGATAGTAAATAAAAGACTATAAAACTTCTAGATCATTAGAAAAAATCTAGATGGCCTTGGATCTAGTGATGACTTTTTAGATAAACACTCCCAATAAAACAAATAATTAATAAGCTATACTTGATTAAAATTTAAAACACCTGCTCTATGAAAGGTATTAGCAAAGCAGGTACAAAACAGACTGAGATTGAGAAAAATATTTCCAAAAGACATATCTACTAAAGAGTTACTAACCTAAATATACAGCAATAACAAAATTTCTAAAACTCAACAATAAGAAAACAAACCAAATGAGAAATGACCAAAAACTTTAACAGACACTTCATCAAATAAGTAATGCAGAAGGCAAATACAGGCATACAAAGATACTTCACATCCTATATCATCAGGTAAATACAAGTTAAAACAACAATGATAGGCCATAATTTGTCTATTAGAATGGCTACAATTCATAAGTTTGATGATGCCATATGATGGTGAAGGTGTGAAAAATGTAACTCTTCATCCTGTTAGAGGGTACTCAAAATGATGTATACATGTATATGTAATAAATTTCATATTTTATTGATACAAGTAAATAATATAAAGTGATACTTACATATTAGCAATTATATATAAATATTGGTTAATTAATGTCACACATTATCACCTTGTGTTGTGATAATATAATAAGTGAATAGAAAAAAGAATTCTTGTACTAGGTGACTATATTTTTAACTTACAATTATAATAAAGAAAAACCTCTTAATTTTTTAAGAGTCTTACATATGTTAAAATATCATTATACATACAAACATAACTGCTTTTGCAACTGATATTGCAAAGAAAAACATTGCCCTGTGTTGGTGAGAATGCAGAGAAACTAGAACACTCATACATTGCAACTAGAATTATAAAATGGCTCAACACTTTGAAAAACATCTGCAAACCATTAAGACAATTTCAAGATTTACCATATAGTCCTGCAATCTCACTCTCAAAAATCTACCCAAAGAAATAAAAATTGAAGTTCACCCAAAGATATGTACATAAATGTTCATAGTAGCCTCAAATTAGAAACAAACCAGATCTTGACTGTTCTGTCAAGAGGAATTAATCTACATGCTATAATATGCACAGATCAATAACTTAATACTATGTGGAACTAATCAGACAGGAATATGATATCATTTATTTAAAAATTCCAGAAAAGAGGGTCAAGAGAGATTGTACAATGATTAGGGATTTCTACTGGGATTAGTTCTCCATCCCATTGAATCATTGGTAGTAGACACTGGGCCTTTAGCAATGCTTGGGAGGCCACTCCTCCACCTTACTTCGGCAAAAAAAAAAAAAAATACAGAAAAGAAAAACATTAGTTAAAAACAATAACAGTTGACTGAAACTGTTAGTGACTGCCAATGCCACTGCAAAATTTTTCTGATTCACAAAAATATTCTGAACCTAAATGTCACAATGTTGGGCTACTCTTTAATTTCACTAACATCATGGAACTGAACACATAAATGAGTTGTTAATATTTGAAGAATTTTTTGCTGTAAAAAAGAATAAAATAATTCCTTATTGTCCAAATAGTCTGAATGACATTCTTTAGACAATGATATTATACAATTAAAATTTGAGCCAATAAAAAATGTTCATATACTTATAATCAGAATTCATCAATGAGAATCACTTTGATACCCAAAGTGAGCAAACCAACCCAAGAGAACTTCCTTGCAATCAAATAAACCTAGATTTTAGCACTGTGGCTGGCTGGTTGTTCATGACTTCTAAATGAATATCTCTGAATAGGTAGGTCAGAAGTTCGAAGTCCAAAAGAAATGAATCTTTCTGCTGCGCAAGGGGTAATGTATTACTAATGGAGTGCAAAGATGACAGAATGAATAGGGTTTAAGGTTTTAATATATTAATTATAATGTACCACTATAAAGAAGTATAAAAGTTTTGGAGGCTGGAGACAGAGAGTAGGGGACTTGAGGCACTTATCTTGCATGCAGCCAACCCAGGTTTGAGTCCCAGCACTGCTGGGTCCTTGGAGCACAATGAGTGTTTCTGGACACACAGAGCAAGAGTAAATATAAACACAGTGTGACACACTTTCTTACCCCTCTCCCCAAAAGTTCTTGTTCCTGAGGAACATAAGACTTCTGATTGTTTCATTTGCATTTCTCTGATGATAAATGATAGATATCACCTCAAACCAGTGAGACTGGAACACATCAAAAGAATAAAACAAACATTGTTGGCATAGATGTTGGGAAAAAGAGCCCTGATCTACCACTTTAGGGAATGTTGTCAGGTTCAACTCTTTTGGAAAATAATATGGAGACTTAAAAAAAACCTAAGAATGAACTTTCATATGATCCAACAATTCCATTTCTGAGCACATACCCAAAGGATCCAAACACTGTTCAGTAAAGACATTTACACTCCTATGTTCATTGCAGCACTATTTACAAGTGCCAAAATTTGAAAGCATCCCAAGTTTCCAAGAAAAGTGGACTAAATAAAGATGCTGTGGTGTATATACACAAGGAATACTATTCATCTAAAAGAAGTTGAAATGATGCATTTCTTTTTGCTAAGTTGATGGAACTCAAGGGTATCACACTGAGTGAAGTCAGCCAGAAGAGGAACAGACACACAATTATCTTTCATATATGAAATATAAAGAAACATAATAAAGAAGCAACAAAGGTAATGGAACTGAAGAGTTTGCCAACAGATCTGAACTCACTGAGAGAAGAAAGCTGAAATCAGAGAACCAAAGGATGTGATTGGGAAGGGACACCAACAGTGGTGGAGATTGTGGTGTTAGAATGTTGTGTTTATGAAACCCTAACACTACCAGTATTGTATATCAGAGTATTTCAAATAAAAAAGTAAAATAAAATAACAAAGTAGGATATGTTTGCTGGGAGAGGCAGAGCATACAAATGTATAAGATTTGACTTCTGCCCTCAAGCAGGGGATGACAACCCGTGTAAATCTAGAACATACTATTAGCCAATATCATCCATAGAACAATCAAGCCACAAACTATAAGGTCCAAAGACAGTTAAACTTTGCAGAAATTTAAGTTCTCAGATGAATTAGGATTAAAAGCTGCTACTTGATGGTGGCACCCGCAGTTGAGTGAATGGCCCACAGTCAAAACACACCTATTTTGAAGCAGATAGTAAGTAATCCTATGAAACCTTCTGACACTAACATGCTTTTAGGAAATATCTGTCAAGTGACTTCACAGGTACCAAAGAAATTAGTGCTTTAAAAAGAAGTCATTTAAAACCAGCTCCCTGAGATCATTTCTGGATGTGCAAATTCCACAGTGAATTATTTCTTGAATTTTATTCATCTCCATTTCATGAGAAAGGTGAAACTTTTGATCAAGAAATGCAATTTGGAGTGAGTGAGAAATGGCTGCAGGTGGGGGTTTCCAGGCAGAGTGCTGACTGCTCTACCTGCAGAATCTCCACCGGGCTGTGCTTCTTCTGAGGAACTGAGCACCGGAAGAGAGCCCTGTCCTACTCTTCTCTGTCTTTCCTGAACTCTGGAAGCTCTCCTCAGAGCCCTGGGAAGCTAACTCCAAAGAAACTACATTCGGGAGCTACCCAGCGAGCCAGTGAGTGAGTGAGAAATGGCTGCAGGTGGGGGTTTCCAGGCAGAGTGCTGACTGCTCTACCTGCAGAATCTCCACCGGGCTGTGCTCCTTCTGAGGAACTGAGCACCGGAAGGGAGCCCTGTCCTACCCTTCTCTGTCTTTCCTGAACTCTGGAAGCTCTCCTCAGAGCCCTGGGAAGCTAACTCCAAAGAAACTACATTCGGGAGCTACCCAGCGAGCCAGTGAGTGAGTGAGAAATGGCTGCAGGTGGGGGTTTCCAGGCAGAGTGCTGACTGCTCTACCTGCAGAATCTCCACCGGGCTGTGCTTCTTCTGAGGAACTGAGCACCAGAAGGGAGCCCTGTCCTACCCTTCTCTGTCTTTCCTGAACTCTGGAAGCTCTCCTCAGAGCCCTGGGAAGCGAACCCCAAAGAAACTACATTTGGAAGCTACCCAGCGAACCAGAAACTGAGCACCTGAAGGGAGCCCTGTCCTACTCTTCTCTGTCTTTCCTGAACTCTGGAAGCTCTCCTCAGAGCCCTGGAAAGCGAACCCCGAAGAAACTACATTTGGGAGCTACACAGCGAGCCAGTGAGTGAGTAAGAAATGGCTGGATGTGGGGGTCTCCAGGCAGAGTGCTGATTGCTCTACCTGCAGAGTCTCCACCCGGCTGTGCTTCTTCTGAGGAAACTGAGCACCGGAAGCGAGCCCTGTCCTACCCTTCTCTGTCTTTCCTGAACTCTGGAAGCTCTCCTCAGAGCCCTGGGAAGCGAACCCCAAAGAAACTACATTCGGAAGCTACCCAGTGAGCCAGTGACTCTCCTCAGAGTCCTGGGAAGTGAACCCCAAAAATACAGCATTCTGAAGCTGCCCAGCGAGCGAGTGAAAACTACGCCTGACCAGTGGGGCCTGACTGTGAAAAACTGTGAGTGCTGTAAACCTCCTTAGAGTGGGCTGAAAAGAGGCTCCAGAAGGCACTTAGCTCCACTTCGCTACGCGGCCGTGCACTCTTTCTAAGGAAAGAACTCCATTGCAACAAGAAGGAAAAATCACACTAAGAACGGCGCTATATCACAGAAGCAAACATTTCTCTCTGGACTGTCTTCTCTGTTGCATGCTCAGGCCTAAGATTTGACCCAGTGTGAGGCTTCATCCACGGAGGACTCCCCTCCCTTAGAGGCAAGTCAGCCCATCCAGAAAGGGAGGAGCCAGAGGAGTGTGCTGCCTACATCATATATACAATGAATACCACCACAACACGTAGAAAAACCCACAATACAAGTGTGACAATGGGGAAACAACGCAGGCCAGCATCAGACATAGAGAATGAAGATGACAATTCTGAGGACCAGATAATGACTGAACAACTAATCAACCTCTCAGATAAGGACTTTAGACTAGCAATATGGAAGGTGCTCAACAGACTCCAAGAAACCATGGATCGAGTTGAACAGAACACTAATAAGAACCAAGAAAATATGAAGGCAGAAATGACAAAACTCCAAACTGAAATAACATGTCAACTAACAGGACTGAAAAAGTCAGTAAACGAAGTGAATGACAAAATGGATAAGCTCTGGGACAGGGTATCAGAAGCTGAGAATAGACTTGGTGCTGTGGAAGATGAGATACATAACAATTCCATACAGCAGGAGAGATTGGACAAAAAACTTAAAGCAAATGAGCAGACAATGGAAAAATTAGTCAAAGAATGGGAACAGACGAAAATAGAAGTCTATGATAAGATCAACAGAAACAACTTAAGAATCATTGGAGTCCCAGAGACCCAGGAAGAAAATTTCCAGGAAGAATCAATGGTCAAGAACATCATTAAAGAGAAACTTCCAGAGCTAAAGAATATATGTGATCAAATCCTGCATGCCCGAAGAGTACCAACCAAAAGAGACCCCAGAAAAACCACCCCAAGACACATCCTAGTCACAATGACAAATCCCACAGATAGAGACAGAATTCTGAAAACAGCAAGATCAAAAGGGGAAATCATGTTCAAGCAAGCTTCCCTGAGATTTACAGCAGACCTGTCACCAGAAACACTCAATGCCAGAAAGCAGTGGTGGGATATTGTGACAAGACTGAATGAAATGAATGCTTCACCCAGAATACTATACCCAGCAAAACTCACTTTCCGGTTTGATGGAAGAATACATGGTTTCACAGACAAAAAACAGCTCAGAAACTTCACAGACACAAAACCAGTCTTAAGAGAAAAACTGAAAGACCTAATCTAAGACAAGACTACCCAAAAGACACACCAAATTTTGAAATAAAGATGGCGTTAAATCCCAGGACAATTCTTTCTCTCAACGTCAATGGACTAAATGCACCAGTTAAGAGACACAGAGTGGCTAAATGGATCAAAAAACTCAATCCAACCTTCTGCTGCCTACAAGAAACGCACCTGAATAGTCAGAACAAACATAGACTCAAAATAAAAGGCTGGAGAAAAATCATCCAAGCAAACAACACCCATAAAAAAGCTGGAGTGGCCATACTAATATCAGATAATGCAAACTTTATACTCAGGAAGGTTGTAAGGGACAAACACGGACATTTTATATTAATCAAGGGGTACGTAGAGCAGGAAGAATTCACTCTCCTAAACATATATGCACCGAATGAGGGGCCAGCAAAATATTTAATACAACTGTTGACAAATCTGAAAAATAATATCAACAACAACACAATAATTGTGGGGGACCTTAACACGGCTTTGTCAACACTGGACAGGTCAACCAGACTGAAACCCAACAAGAATATACTAGACCTGAGGAGAGAAATGGAAGAAAGAGGCCTAGTGGATATATATATAGGACACTCCATCCCCAGAAACCTGGATACACATTCTTCTCCAATGTACATGGGACATTCTCCAGGATAGACTACATGCTGGCACATAAAACATACCTCCATAAGATCAAGAGGATAGAAATTTTGCAGACTACCTTCGCTGACCACAAGGCTCTGAAATTATTTGTGAACTCCAAAGGCACTCAGAAGAAACACTTTAACACCTGGAAGTTAAACAGCCTCATGCTCAATAACCAGTGGGTCCGAGATGAAATCAAGGAGGAAATAAAAAGGTTCCTGGAAACAAATGACAATAAAGACACAAACTCTCACAACTTATGGGACACAGCAAAAGCAGTACTGAGAGGAAAATTTATAGCTTTGCAAGCACACATCAGGAAGGAAGAAGGAGCTTACCTGAGTAGCTTAATGACACAGCTAATAGAACTAGAAAATGCTCAACAAAAGGACCCAAGAATAGGAAGACAGAAGGAAATAACAAAGCTCAGAGCAGAAATCAACGAAGTGGAAACTCAAAAAACAATCCGAAAGATCAACGAAAGCAGAAGTTGGTTCTTTGAAAAAATAAACAAGATTGATAGACCACTGGCAAACCTAACAAAGAAAGAGAGAGAGAGAAACTTGATAACTCATATCAGGAATGAAAAAGGAGAGATCACTACTGATATGACAGAGATTCAAAGGGTAATCAGAAACTACTTTGAAAAACTCTACGCCACTAAAAATGAGAACCTGGAAGAAATGGATAAATTCTTGGACTCTTATAATCTTCCACGGTTGAAGGAAGAGGATGTAGCATATCTAAACACCCCCATCACCATTGATGAAATTAAAACAGTAATCAAATGTCTGCCGAAAAACAAAAGCCCAGGTCCAGATGGATTCACTAATGAATTCTATCAAACTTTCCAAGAGGAACTACTGCCAATCTTGGCAAGACTCTTTCATGAAATTGAACAAACAGAAACACTTCCAAATAGCTTTTATGAAGCCAACATCACCTTGATAGCTAAACCAGACAGAGACGCTACCAAAAAAGAAAATTACAGACCAATATCACTGATGAATGCAGATGCAAAGATCCTCAACAAAATCCTGGCAAATAGGATTCAATGCCTCGTTAAGAAGATCATCCACTACGATCAAGTAGGTTTCATCCCAGGAATGCAAGGATGGTTTAACATCCGTAAATCTATCAACATAATACACAACATCAATAACAAGAAAAATAAAAACCACATGATCATATCAATAGATGCAGAGAAAGCATTTGATAAGGTCCAACACCCATTCTTGATCAAAACTCTCAGCAAGATGGGAATGGAGGGAACCTTTCTCAATATAGTGAAGGCCATCTACCACAAGCCAGTGGCAAATATTATCCTCAATGGAGAAAAACTGAAAGCCTTCCCTCTAAATTCTGGCACAAGACAAGGCTGTCCTCTCTCACCACTCCTATTCAACATAGCACTGGAAGTACTTGCTATAGCGATTAGGCAAGAAAAGGATATCAAGGGAATCCAGATAGGAAAGGAAGAAGTCAAGCTCTCACTGTTTGCAGATGACATGATACTCTACTTAGAAAACCCTAAAGACTCTATCAAAAAGCTTCTAGAAACAATAGACTCATATAGCAAGGTGGCAGGCTACAAAATTAACACACAAAAATCAATGGCCTTTCTATATACCAATAGTAATAAGGATGAAATGGACATTAAGAAAACAACCCCATTCACAATAGTGCCACACAAACTCAAATATCTTGGAATCAACTTGACTAAATATGTGAAGGACCTATACAAAGAAAACTATAAAACTCTGCTCCAAGAAATAAGAGAGGACACACGGAAATGGAAACGCATACCCTGCTCATGGATTGGCAGGATTAACATCATCAAAATGTCAATACTCCCCAAGGCATTATACAGATTTAATGCCATCCCTCTAAAGATACCCATGACATTCTTCAAAGAAGTGGATCAGACACTTTTGAAATTCATTTGGAACAATAAACACCCTCGAATAGCTAAAGCAATCATTGGGAAAAAGAATATGGGAGGAATTACTTTTCCCAACTTTAAACTGTACTACAAAGCAACAGTTATCAAAACAGCATGGTATTGGAATAAGGATAGGTCCTCAGATCAGTGGAATAGGCTTGAATACTCAGAAAATGTTTCCCAGAGATACAACCATCTAATTTTTGATAAAGGAGCAGGAAATCCTAAATGGAGCAGGGAAAGCCTCTTCAACAAGTGGTGTTGGCACAATTGGATAGCCACTTGCAAAAAATTAAACTTAGACCCCCAGCTAACATCATGTACAAAGGTAAAATCCAAATGGATTAAAGACCTCGATATCAGCCCCAAAACCATAAGATATATAGAACAGCACATAGGCAAAACACTCCAGGACATTACAGGCATCTTCAAGGAGGAAACTGCACTCTCCAAGCAAGTGAAAGCAGAGATTAACAGATGGGAATATATTAAGCTGAGAAGCTTCTGCACCTCAAAGGAAATAGTGCCCAGGATACAAGAGCCCCCCACTGAGTGGGAGAAACTATTCACCCAATACCCATCAGATAAGGGGCTAATCTCCAAAATATACAAGGCACTGACAGAACTTTACAAGAAAAAAACATCTAACCCCATCAAAAAATGGGGAGAAGAAATGAACAGACACTTTGACAAAGAAGAAATACACATGGCCAAAAGACACATGAAAAAATGTTCCACATCACTAATCATTAGGGAGATGCAAATCAAAACAATAATGAGATACCACCTCACACCCCAGAGAATGGCACACATCACAAAGAATGAGAATCAACAGTGTTGGCGGGGATGTGGAGAGAAAGGAACTCTTATCCACTGCTGGTGGGAATGCAGTCTAGTTCAACCTTTATGGAAAGCGATATGGAGATTCCTCCAAAAACTGGAAATCGAGCTCCCATACGATCCAGCTATACCACTCCTAGGAATATACCCTAGGAACACAAAAATACAATACAAAAACCCCTTCCTTACACCTATATTCATTGCAGCTCTATTTACCATAGCAAGACTCTGGAAACAACCAAGATGCCCTTCAACAGACGAATGGCTAAAGAAACTGTGGTACATATACACAATGGAATATTATGCAGCTGTCAGGAGAGATGAAGTCATGAAATTTTCCTATACATGGATGTACATGGAATCTACTATGCTGAGTGAAATAAGTCAGAGAGAGAGAGAAAAACGCAGAATGGTCTCACTCATCTATGGGTTTTAAGAAAAATGAAAGACACCCTTGTAATAATAATTTTCAGACACAAAAGAGAAAAGAGCTGGAAGTTCCAGCTCACCTCAGGAAGCTCACCACAAAGAGTGATGAGTTTAGTTAGAGAAATAACTACATTTTGAACTGTCCTAATATTGAGAATGTATGAGGGAAATGTAGAGCCTGTTTAGGGTACAGGCGGGGGTTGGGTGGGGAGGAGGGAGATTTGGGACTTGGGTGATGGGAATGTTGCACTGGTGATGGGTGGTGTTCCTTTTATGACTGAAACCCAAACACAATCATGTATGTAATCAAGGTGTTTAAATAAAAAAAAATTATTAAAAAAAAAAAAGAAATGCAATTTAAGTACTGCTTTAATGACAATATTACAATTGGATTATTGTTCCTGAGCCCTCTGTCCAACTGCATATTTACAAATATCTTCATTATTTCAATACTAAATTAAAAGATTCCAAGTACAGAAATTTTTAAACGTGACTTATTAGCTGGATTAAAGCCCTTTGTCATAGGATGTCCACATAGGACCTAGAGTATTTTTTCATTGAAGGAGACTCTAGTAATCAGGAAATGTCATTTCAATTGTTTTCCCAGTACTCCAAGTCTCCCATTTTCTCCTTCAATCTGTACTCATTAAGAATTTGACTTCAGGGCCCGGAGAGATAGCACAGTGTCGTTTGCCTTGCAAGCAGCCGATCAGGACCAAAGGTGGTTGGTTCGAATCCCGGTGTCCCATATGGTCCCCTGTGCCTGCCAGGAGCTATTTCTGAGCAGACAGCCAGGAGTAACCCCTGAGCACCGCCCGGTGTGTCCCAAAAACCAAAAAAAAAAAAAAAAAAAAAATTTGACTTCAAGAAGGTTGAAGAGAAAGTAGTACATGAATTCCAGGAGATACTTTGCTCCCTTTCCAAATTGTCTAAGTCTCTGGGACCAAATCTGTAAGTTTTGTTTCATTACCATTACTTTTTCACTACTAAGAACTGAGATTGCTCATTTGGCACAAACAAGTCAATGAGCTGCTGAGAATTATCTAGCTCAACTTTCAAGTAAAGTTGGGATGTAAATTTTCAGACAACTTTAACTTTCTGATGGAGGGGGTAGTTGAGAGAGGACCCTCAAAATGGAACAGAAACAGCTCAAGCAAAACATCTCTTGGTTTGGGGATAATTATCAGTAATTTGCCATTAAGATAACAGCTACTTGCTATGAAAATTAATGTAAAATTCATCTCCCTTGCCTTCTTCATTCAACTTCTAATTAGAACACACAGCCTGACCTCATTATGCTCCATCCACAAATCTAGCTTTTTAATAAACAAATCAACTTTTAGTGTCCTCGGCACAGGAATGCTCCTTCAAATGCCTTGAGGAGTTTAGAAAACTAAAGCTAGTTGCTGTCAATAGATTTATTTTTATTTTTTACTTAGAGCAAATACACTGTATGCATTTTTAAATGGCAAATTTTTAATTTGCTATTTCCCTTATTCCCTTCTACCTTTTTCTTTTTTTATTTTCTCAACTTAATTTTTAGCATAATAAAGTAAGAACATAATAAAGTTCTATGTATCTACTTTTGTGTATTGCTTCAACCCCTTATTAATGCTTTATTATTTCTAACCATATTTTATAATCATGTTCTTATCAGTATAACATATAAAATATGTCTATCTTGTGTTACTTTCCCTAAAATTGTCTACATCAGAATTTAGATATTGGTAACTTCTTTTGAATGTGCTTATCCTATTAACTACCAGCTCAGATATACTTTAAAATTTTTCCTTAAACAGAATAAGTTATGGCATTAACATTCTTTAGTTGCAATAACCCAAAGAAATAAAGGGAGTTGATTTTGTCCTTGTTGATTATTTTGATTTACATTGCAATCAAAACCTTTTTTCCAAAAAGATATTATAAAAACTTGGAGAGGGGGGAGAAGATAACAACTAGGGAGGATAAATGTTCCAGATATTAATCACTACTTATTTATTTTAATGTGTTACCAGTGAATATAATAAGAACAAAAGCATAGAATAGAAACTCCAGAACTAAATACAACTTTAACTGATGAGAAGGAGGGAATGCAAATCAGAGAAAGGAAATAATCTGGAACAAATAAAACTAGGACCATACCTGTTATTGCTCTGGGTCTATGCCTGGCTCTGTGCTCATGAGTGGCCCCTGTTAGTACTTGGAAAACCATATGGGATGCCAATTATTTGAATCTGAGTTAGCTACAAGCATAGTAATCACTTACCCGTGTGCTCTCTCTCTTCTCTCTCTCCTCTCTCTCTTTCTCTTTCTTTCTCTCTTACCCCCCTGAGATCTTTACTTTTTGTAGATGATCTTCTGGGGTTTTTTTATAATACTTTATTTAAACACCTTGATTACAAACATGATTGTGGTTGGGTTTCTGTCATGTAAAGGACACCCCCCCCATCACCAGTGCAGCATTCTCATCACCAATGTCCCAATTCTCCCTCCTCCCCACCCCACCCCTGCCTGTACTCTTACTTTAGCTTTTTATGTTTTTCTTTTCTTATACATGTTTTAGGTAGATGTATTATCTACCATAGAGACTCTTGATCCTTAGTCATTATGAATCAATTTCTTGTATTTAAAAAGTTGAAAAGTAGCTCTAGTCAACAGCATTCAGTGGACTCTACACCTATGTTTTATTCCTGACTATAATATATCTGGAGCCATTAAAAATTTGGCAGTTTGCAGGTATGGGGTTTGGGGATGTCCCATGCTGGAGGCCTTCTCCTTTGCCTGGGAGTGCTGGGAGGCTTGGCAGGCCCCCAGCTATCCCCCTATTTCTCCCCTGGACTTCAGGCCCTCCCTGGGTGCTGGCTCAGATGGCCAGAAGTGGGTTCAGGCGACTCTTAACGGTCCTCAGGCTTCCCCCCTCCCTCCGTACTCCAGGAGGGAGGTGCATGGGGAGGAAGGCAGGCAGATATATGGCTTCCAATTTCCTCTGATTCTGGAGGCCAGCTCTTGCCTGGTATGGGGTTTGGGGAGGCCCCATGACGGAGCCTTCTCTCTAGCCTGGGGAGTTCTGGGAGGCTTGGCAGGTCCCTAGCCATCCCCCTCTTTCTCCCCTGGACTCCAGGCCTTCCCTGGGTGCCGGCCTAGATGGCCAGAAGTGGGTTCAGGTGGACTCTTAGCAGTCCTCATGCCTCCCCCATCCCTCCTTACTCCAAAGGGGAGGTGCATGGGGAGGAGGGCCGGCAGATATCTGGCTTCTGGTTTCCTCTCTGATTCTGGAGGCCACCTCTTGCCAGGTATAGGGTTTGAGGAAGCCCCGTGCCAGAGGCCTTCTCCCTAGCCTGGGGAGTGCTGGGAGACTTGGCAGGCCCCCAGCTGTCCCCCTCTTTCTCCCCTGAACTCCAGGCCTTGCCTGTGGGCCAGTTCAGGTGGACTCTATAGGGGTCATCAGGCTTTCCCAATACCTTTCCCTACACTAATGGGAATGTGCTTTGGGAGGAGGGCAGGCTGTTGCAGCACTGGTTTATGTTGGGACAGTCACTGGAAATGTTTTTCCTTGGTCTCCATTTCCAAAACCATGTGGGGGCTACTGCCCCCACGCATACAATATATATTGATAGTATTATATGCATATAGTTTATATAATCATAATATCCATCTTGTAATGTGACCTTGATATTGCCCTACAAAGCTCATTTCTAATTGTTTACTGCCTCAGTCCCAACCATTATTTCCCTTCATTTACCCATGTAAGTGCAGCTCATGACATGAAGCTCACCACAGAGTGATGAGTGCAGTTAGAGCAACAACTACACTGAAAACTATCATAACAATGTGAATGAATGAGGGAAATAGAAAGCCTGTCTCGAGTACAGGTATGGGTGGGGAGGAAGGATATCTGGGAAATTGGTGGTGGTGAAATTGCACTGGTGAAGGGGGGTGTTCTTTATATGACTTTATATGACTGTAATCATACAACTACAATCATATTTGTAATCATGGTGTTTAAATAAAAATTAAAAAAAAGAATATGCCCTAGAAACACAAAAATACAATATAAAAGTCCCTTCCTCACACCAATATTCATTGCAACACTATTCACAAAAGCCAGACTCTGGAAACAACCAAGATGCTCTTCAACAGATGAGTGGCTAAAGAAACTGTAGTATATATACCCTATGGAATATTATGCAGCCATCAGGAGAGATGAACTCATGAAATTTTCCTATACATGGAATATTTTATGCTGAGTGAAATAAGTCAGAGGGAGAATAGTCTCACTGATCTATGAGTTTAAAGAATATTAAATGACATTTTGCAATAATTCCCAGAAACAAAAGAGAAGAGGGCTGGAAGGTCCAGCTCAAGACATGAAGCTCACCACAAAGATTGATGAGTGCAGTTAGAGAAATATTTACATTGAGATCTATCATAACAATGCGAATGAATGAGGGAAGTAGAAAGCCTATCTAGAGTACAGGTGGGGGTGGGGATGGGGAGGAGGGAGATTGGGACATTGGTGATGGGATTGTTGAATTGGTGATATCGGGTGTTCTTTACATGACTGAAACTCAACTGAAATCATATTTGTAATCAAGGTGTTTAAATAAATATATTAATTAACAAAATAAATAAAACTGTAGAAGGAAAAAATGGCAGTTTGGGGGCTGGCTCCATCGTGCAGTGGTAGGGCATTTGCCTTGCATGCGGCTGACCCAGGAAAGACTTGGGTTTGATCCCCAGCATCATAGATGGTTCCCCAAGCCAGGAGCGATTTCTGAATACATAGCCAGGAGTAACCCCTACCTGAGTGTCACTGGGTGTGACCCAAAAACCAAAAAATAAAATGACAATTTGGAAATGTAATAAATATATTTTGTGTTATAAAAAATGCCATCTTTAGGGGTTGGAACAGTGGCCCAAGTGGTAAGGTGTGTGCCTTGCTCGCGCTAACCTAGGATGGACCACAGTTCAATCCCCTGGCATCCCAATGGTCTCCCAAACTAGGAGTGATTTCTGAGCGCATAGCCAGGAGTAACCCCTTAGTATCACCAGGCGTGGCCAAAAAAAAGTGCCATCTTTAATTTCTTTCTATAAAGGACATTTTTTCAAGTCTTTTCAGTATTTCTGGATAACAACTCAGTTACAAATATTGTTACTTATGATAGTAAATGTTTCTTTTAAGAATAGAAATAAATTCTTTATGCTTTAGAAATAAATTTTTATGTGATTTGTTCCTCTTATATGTTTCTGGATTATATTTGTGGATATTTTTATATGAATTTTTATATCTATATTCATAAGTGATATTGGTTTGCATTTTTCTTGTATAATTTCTATTGAAATTTGCTATCAGTTTTACACTAATACCTTTAAAAGACATCTTAAACCTTTCTAAATATTTTTAATATTTTCTTGTTTTATTGGACAATATCATTAAAATGATCTGCCTATTTTTTTTAAATGATCTGTTTTTTAATGGCTTTGTAGAATTTCCTTGTGAAACACATTTTAGGGACTGGGTCTCTGTTTCTATTTCTGTGCTAAGATTCTGTTTTTGGAATATAGTTTGAGAATCTATATTAATATACTAATATATCATTATAAATTTTATTTAGGTTTAGAAATTAATATTTATTAAATTGAGAAAAGTAATTTTATAATGATTTTAGGCAAATAGTCTATCTTTTTAAATTGATATCTTTATTTAACCACCTTGATTACAAATACGATTGTAGTTGGGTTTCAGTCATGTAAATAAAACCCCCCTTCACCAGTGCAACATTCCCATCACCAATGTCCCAATGCTTTGTTTCTGAGCTCCTCTGGCTCCACCCTTTGTGGGTGGGTTGACTAATCTCCAAGAAAGGGGAGCCCTGGGGTGGGGGTGGGGGAAGCCACACAGGATCAAGTCTTAGGCCCAAGCAGGTCAAGAAGCAAGTCCAGAGAGGTCTGCTGAGCTTCCGCAAATGGTCTATCATTTTTTTGTGTGTGTGGTTTTTGGGTCACACCCGGCAGCGCTCAGGGGTTATTCCTGGCTCAAGGCTCAGAAATTGCTCCTGGCAGGCACGGGGGACCATATGGGACTCTGGGATTCAAACTGATGACCTCCTGCATGAAAGGCAAACGCCTTACCTCCATGCTATCTCTCTGGCCCCAGTCTATCTATTTAAAGCTTTTGGATTTAATATTTTTTCTAAACTCATTTTCTATTTATAGTCATCCTTTTTTATTTGCATTTATTTTGTTTATCCCTTTCTAGTGTTTAAATTGGAAAATGTATTTACATTTTATTATATGTGACTAGATAGAATAGATTGCAAAATACCCATGGATACTTCCATATGAATTTTTGTCTAAGAATTATTTTAACTATAATCTCATTGTTTCTGTTATGCAATATTTACATACTCATTATTTTCTAGCTATCTCATTATTTTAGTTTATACTTCTTCACATAACTATTGCTTCAGAGAAACAATTTCTACATTTTAAATTATTATAAAAGGATATTATAAATTTAATTATATTTTATCTCATTCCTATGTTTGTTTTAGTCTTAGTTATATTGTTAAGCACAATCAGTGTTTACCACTTATTTTTTATTTAGAATTAACTTAATCATGTTTTGATACAATAAAATTGGCCCTCTAAAAATTACAGGATATGAACCTCAAAGATGTATTCAATGATATTACTTGAATTAAAGAGAACAAAAATAAATATAAACAAATGATACTAAGTGAAATAAAAAAGATGTGGAGCATTGGTGATGTGAATGTGGCACTGATGAAGAAGGGTATTCTATTTATGACTGAAACCCAACTACAATCATGTTTGTAATCATGGTGTTTAAATAAAATAAAAAGATTTTGCATGGCAAATAATAAAAATAAATGGAAAAATTAAAATTTAGGTTAAAACAAATAAAGGGCTAATATTCAAGCCAAAGAACTCTGAAATCTCAACAACAAAAAACCTAACTTTTAAAAATGAGGAGAGATAAACAGACAGTTCTCCCAAGAAGTAAGGCCAGTAGGTGAAGTGCATATCATCACTAGCTCTTTGAAAACACAACCAAATTTTTTTTTTTTTTTGGTTTTTGGGCCACACCCGGTGGTGCCCAGGGGTTACTCCTGGCTGTCTGCTCAGAAATAGCTCCTGGCAGGCAAGGGGGACCATATGGGACACCGGGATTAGAACCAACCAGGTCCTGGATTGGCTGCTTGCAAGGCAAACACCACTGTGCTATCTCTCGGGTCCCACAAACCAAAATTTAAAAAGTGAGATATCCAGCGTAAGGTCCAAGACTACCAACCACAGAAGACAGATGACACTGAGAAAACAGAACTTCTAGAACCACAAAGAAAGACTTCATCATAAGCCCCACTCCTTGACCTGTGCAGAGACTGAGATCTCTAGATACAGAGGTCTAATTCTATCACCCAGGACGTAGCAGAAGTCTTCCATACACCACAAAAGCACCAAGGGGAGAGTAAATGTACTTGAAAGGAGTCTACAGTTAATCCCATGACAATATACTTCAAGGGTGGAGAAACCCTGTTTCCCTTAGGCCAAGGGAATTCCTTTTCGAATGACCTCAATATTTACTGTGCCTATGCAGGAGGGCAGGGGGGAAGACAAAAAGCACAAAATAATCTTCTTTTTATTTATATATCTAGTTTTTGTCGATTTCTTTGTTTTGGTGTGGTTATTGAAGTTATTGTCTCCATTTTTATTTATTTATTTTTCTTTCTTCTTCCTTTTTGCGCTGTCATGTTTCTTATCTCAAGACCATGGCTATTATGTGGTGCTTATCTTTATTGCTGACTACAGTCAGCTCACTGGATATTTTATTTGATACTTCTTTTTGTACTGCTGTGGTGTTTCATCTACTTTTTCCTTTTCGTCTTTCAAACAGAGAGCCTCTAGAAGGACTCCACCCATTTTCGGCATATTTGATTTTTACCCCATTTTATTACTTTTCTCTTCTTCAAACAAAACCACAAAACTTGAACTATCTAGGCCTGCCTCCCAATTAGAGGGGGAAATCATGGAGGTACCAAGACTGAACAGTTGTAAAATCACTAAGTAATAAGCTAGGCACAGAGGGGACCACTCATTCTAGCAGTCCCGGGGGAGAGGGTGGAATATATGGGAGGCAGGACTGGAACGGAGGTGGAGGGAGGACAATTTGGTGATGGGGATTCCCCTGATTCAATGTTAATATGTACCTAAAATATTACTGTGAATGATATGTAAGTCACTATGATTAAAATAAAAATTATATTAAAAAAGTGAGATATCGGGGCCGGGCGGTGGCGCTAATGGTAAGGTGCCTGCCTTGCCTGCGCTAGCCTCGGACGGACCGTGGTTCGATCCCCCGGCGTCCCATATGGTCCCCCAAGCCAGGAGCGACTTCTGAGCGCATAGCCAGGAGTAACCCCTGAGCATCACCGGGTGTGGCCCAAAAACCCAAAAAAAAAAAAAAAGTGAGATATCATCTCACACCAGTGAGACTGGCACATATCAAAAAGACAGAACCAACCAGTGATTGCAGGGATGTGATGAGAAATGAACCCTCATTCACTATTCGTGTGAAGGTTGTCTTCTTCAAACTCTATGAAAAAGTCTGGAGATTACACACTAAAGGGGCCATACTGATAATATAGCAGGTTAGGGAGCATACTTTGTACAGGGCCAACCCAAGTTCTATCCTGGCACTTGGTCCCCTGCACCCCACTAGGAATAAGCCCTTAGCTCTACCAGGTGTGGGGGAAATATGGAATTTCCATATGACCTAGCAATTTTGCTTCTTGACATATACTCCCAAATTCATGGGAATTCTGGTGGTGATGAGGTACATCAGTACAACACTACCAGATATTCTGTACATCAGTGCTAGATACTTTGGTCTTCTATGTGCATTGATTTAGTTCGTATTACACAATTTTGTATATACTATGTATGTGATATATAACATATTGTTTAGCATTATATATTATAATATATATTATTATAGTTTGGGCTAGATCTTACAAGACCACCATAATGTAACCATCTAGCCCAAACTATTACAACTTTAAAAAAATTTAGTAAAATAAAATTGACTTTCTACTCAAGAAGGAATTAAAACAGTTTATGATGACTGTGCCTTTTACAGTCTAAGTAGAATTAGTTAAGCTGAGCTTCCTCTCCCAGTCTTGTCCTCTTAGCTTAACAAACCCTGAATTCAGGCAGTTATCCCCAGGTGGATGTCTGGAAAATGCTACACAATCTTGCCAGCCCAAGATCAAAGAGATCTATATAGTGCATCAAGTGTTTCTGACTGAAAAAGTCCTCTAACAAGGCTCAGCAGATACCAGGTCACTTGTGAACTTCAATTTACTATTCAGATTTTTGTCTGTCGTTATATACTGGAACAAATTATCAGGACCCAGTGGTTAAAACCTTAACTTCTTAAACTATGGGGTCATAATCGCTTAGGGGATAACTGAATGTGGGGGTTAAGAAAACCTTGGTTAGAGTGAAAGTTTTCTGAACATGCAATTACCAAAAAAAGTAGTTCAAAAGCCAGTGGACAAGAAATCTGAGCATTTCTTGTCAGATTGTATGTCTCAGAAGAGAAGAAGTCACAAGTGGAAAATGTTTAAGAAATTCTGGTTTCACATGTCAGTGCCAAAGCTGCATCATTAGAGGGTGAGATTCCAGTGCTGTGTTCCAATGACAACACATAAACTACAGATGGTCAGATGATTTTCTCACAACTTTCAAAGATGACTACATTGCCACTAATGTTGAGATGCCTGAACTCCATTTTTTGATGAAAGATCTTATTGGCCTTCAGACAGAACCATTCCATGACTTTTACTTTAGGTGTGTGTGTGTGTGTGTGTGTGTGTGTGTGTGTGTGTGTGTGTGTGTGTGTGTGTGTGTGTGTGTGTGTAAGATGATAAGAGGGAGCCACCTGGCATTTCTACCCATACAAAAGCTAATTTCAATGGGTCAAAAGCCCACACTTATATTCATTGCATCTGTAAGCCCCATATTCAAACAGTTCCAATCAGGTGCTAAGACTAACAGAAATTGGTGGCAAGTTTTCAAGTTTGATTCATTGCCAAACAAAATAAGATATCATCTAGAGGATTCCAGTCAATGGATAGCAATATTCAGCCATTATCTTTTTCTACTTGACTGTTTTCCCAGCATGTTCAGTGAGTTTCCATGCCAGAGTGCAACTAAGAGGAAAATTCTGTTTCAGAAGCAGGACAATTAGAACTATTGTGTCCAATGCATATAGTATCTGTATTGCCTTCTATATAAACCTCAACCCTTATTTTCTGGTTTGTAAGTCTTTGAAGGCCAGTCTAACTGGAAATAACTGAGGAATGCTAATAAATTTTACAAAATTGGTGGTGGGAATGTTACACTGGTGAAGAGTGGTGTTCTTTTTATAACTAGAACTCAACTACAAACATGTTTGTAATCATGGTACTTAAATAAAAATATTTAATAAATTGAAAATATTTTTAAAAATCAGTGTTTGTGGGGCTGGAGAGATAGCATGGAGGTAAGGCATTTGCCTTGCATGCAGAAGGATGGTAGTTCGAGTCCCAGCATCCCATATGGTCCCCTGAGCCTGCCAGGAGTGATTTCTGAGTGTAGAGCTAAGAGGAACCCCTGAGCACTGCGGGTGTGATCCCCCCCCAAAAAATCAGTGTTTGCTTAAAAAGATAGTACAGTGGGTAAAGCAATTGCCTTGCCAGCAATTAATGCAGGTTCAATTTCCA
The DNA here is from genome assembly GCF_024139225.1 of Suncus etruscus. Classification (NCBI taxonomy): domain Eukaryota; kingdom Metazoa; phylum Chordata; class Mammalia; order Eulipotyphla; family Soricidae; genus Suncus; species Suncus etruscus. The sequence continues at coordinate 29,240,380 of NC_064852.1, forward strand.
GCACCTGATATCGTCCCCGTAGAACCATATCACTCAGGAAGTGATCCCTGAGCACAGATTCCAGGAAACCCCTGAGTACTGCCTAGTATGCCACACTACTCCCCTTTAATTATATACACAGATGTTTATACCAGCTTTACACATTAATTGTCCAAATTAGAAAGTAAAACAGGCTCTTCGGTTTCTAACAGAAAGTTAAAATTATGGTTAGGACCATAAATTACTGGGATGAGAGTGTGCTCGCCTTGTATCCTACCAACTAAAATTCAATCTCGAGCAGCACATATGGTACTCTGAGCACCACCAGATGGGATCCCTGAAAAAGATCCATTAGTAAATTTTAAGCTTAAGCCCTAAACAAACAAATAAGCAAAACAAAACAAAACAAATCATTGTGTTTTAGATACAGTGAGATAGATAAGCACTTTGGTTGTTTTGGTGGGTGGTTTGCAATTAATTTTTATATCAACAACATAAAAAATATTACAGCCATATTACCTAAATTATAATTAAAATTTTAAATAAAAAGTTTTGAAATAAAAAGAAAATTAGAGTTTTTAGAGGTGCTGTTAAAAATATTGTTTAGCATAAGGAAACCTTCATCTACACCTATATGAAAAATGTTTTGCTAATGTTAAAACTCATCACCCTACAAGCATAGGTAGATTCCACACACCAAAAGAGCCTGCTGAGGGCTGCATGTTAGAACTGGAAAGCAGCCCAAATTGGAACATCTGTATGCCACCTACCAACCAAGTCACCCCCTTTACGACACCCTCAACTTTACTTGCGGATATTCACCTCCCTCCCATCTGTGTGTTGGATCTGGAAGGAAACTCTGATGCTTCAGTCAACCCGGCTCTGAATAGCGAGTTTATGTGAGATATGTTGCCCCTTTGTTTGCTGCTGACAAGCGTAAAGAACCACTTTCACTGCTGATAATAATGGTTAATTTATCACATCCAGTGGGGCTGACCTCTGGGTGTCCCAGCCCCTCCATCACCTTCACACCTGCTCAAGCTAATTGTTAAAGCTGAGTCTAAATGAAAATCAACTGGGCTAATAATGAATGGAGCCCATTACTTGCAACAGCACATTGCTTTACGAAGGCTTATCAAGAAGCATTATAACCAGTCTCCCGTCACAGTTCCCTGTTTTGTATATGAGAAAAAGCAACAAACATGAGGAAAAGCGTAAAAGACTGTCATGTGGAAAACAGAGCCAGAGATGGGGCCCAGAACATTTGGATTTAGCTTCCTGAGTTCTAGGATCACCAGACCTGTAATTCACCTAAACTAACTCATAAAGTACTCATAAAGAAAGGAGCCAAATGTTTTTCTCTTAATGTATTTCTCTTAATGTTCTCATCTGTTTATATAAGCAAATGAGATCATTACTGGGTATGAAGACCTTAATTAATATGCTAATCTCATTCTTCAATCAAAACCATTTTTTGAAGGCGGTGATTTTCAAGGTTTCTCAAGTCAGTGCCACCTGCTGTGGAACAGAATGGTAGGCTCCCAAATCCTTAAAATGAAAAAACCAGAACTACTAAACAAAAAGTGTCCATAATTAACAAGTTCTCTAAGAATATTTTCTGGAGAAGAAAACAGAATTTCACACACAGGGAGACTTTTATACAGAAGATGGTTAAGTAAGAAGTTCTAGGCTCTCACAGAGAAAACCCCTCAAATTTCTAGGCCTTTACTTTATGGCAAAGTATCTAGGTGCATAAAATTGAGCAAGAAAAGATTCCTTGAACAATAATGCTGTGAAAACTTGGTAGCATTTGCAAAAATAATGAAACTTAGATCCACATAAAAAGGTTCATTCAAATTGGACTCAAACCTCCATAATTATACTAGAATCCATAAAATACACTGAGAAAAAAATAGAACTGTCCAGAAATATGGACTTCAGAAGTATCTTCAATGATTTGACTCCATTGGCCAATGAAATAAAGAAATAAACAAGTGGGACCACATCAAACTAATAATATTTTGTATGGCAAAAGAAACTTGGGCTGAAACTAAAAGACACAGAACAGAATAAATAAAATATTTTCACACCATAAATCAGATAAGAGACTAAAATCTGAGACATGTAATGTACAAACAAAGCTCACAAGCAAAAATCTCAATAATCTTATCAAAAAAAATGACAGAGATGGGGCCTGAGAGATAGCACAGGTCATTTGCCTTGTACGTGGCTGACCAGGTTCAATTTTCAGCATCCCATTCCTGAGCCTGCCAGGAGTAATTTCTGAGTGCAGATCCAGGAGCACCTCCGGGTGTGGCCCAACCAACACCCCACCAAATGAGGGAGAAGGGAGAGACACTTGCCTGAAAAGAAAGAAAGGGTTAGGCATAGGAATAGGGTTTATCATCACTTGTTATCAGTGAAATACAAATCAAAAACACAATGAGATATCATCTCACATCGGTGAGAATGTTATATATCAAAAAGGCTGTAAACCATCAGTGTTGGAGAGGATGTGTTGAAAATGAAATTCTCATTCATTGTTGATGGGAACATTATCTGGGTCACCCTCTGTGGAAAATAGTGTGGAGATTACTCATGAAAACAAGAACAGAAGTAAATCAGAGGAAGAAAAACAAATACTGAATGGGCTCATTCGGATGTGCTCTATAAAAAAGGGGGGAGGCATAGAAATATTGGATGATGATCATTTCTTGGCCTTTGATTGTAGAACTGATTATCAAGCAGCCTGAAGGGGTGAAGGGGGCAAGAATGGACTAGAAGTGAAATAAGAACCATGGTGAAGAATATTGAACACTTCTATGGTGATGAAGGTGCAGTAACTATGTATTTCAAAATCATAAAAGTTATCACTATTGTACTCATGTTACCTAAATTATAAATACATTTAATTTTTTGAATTACTTTATTTAAATATTGTGGTTGCGAGGTTCTTCACAATACAGTTGGATTTTCTTTTTCACTATCACAAAGTTGTTCATTATTGAGTATCAGTCATACCCATACAATGTACAATCCCCTCACCAGTACACACTTGCCAGAACCGGTGTCCCATTTCCCTAATGTCCTCCCCCAGCCTGTCTCTGTGGTATTTTTCTTCTCTATTCTCTTTCTTTTCTTTCTTTTTTCTCTTTCTCTTTCTCTCTCTCTTTCACTCATGTTTTCCCTATTAGACACTGGTTTTCAATATTGTTACTGAATGGATATTATGCATATCACTTTATTTTCTGTCAGCACCCAGTTCTTACTCAGAGTGACTAGTTCCAACTCTTTGTCATAGTGGTTCCTTTTCTGCCCTAAGTGTATTCCCTCACTATTAGTGGCAAGCTTTCTGTTATGGACTGGTTGAGCTTCCTGATACTTATCTCTATGGCTACAGATATTACTACAATACTAGCTTTTGTTTGAGATCTCACAAATGAGTGTGATTGTTCTTGGTCTATCCTTCTCCTTCTGACTCATTTCTTTCAGTATAATACTCTCCATATTCTTCCATGTATAAGCAAATATCATGATTTCTTTTTTTCCTAACAGCTGAATAGTATTCTATTGGGTAGATGTACCACTCTTTATCCACTCATCTGTTCTCAGGCACTTGAGTTGTTTACAGATTCTGGCTATTGTAAATAGGGCTGAAATGAACATAGGAATACAGAGGACTTTTCTTCATTGTTTTTTGGGTCTCCAAACACAATTAGGTGAATGGTTTCTCCCATTCCATGTGTAGTCTTTGTATTATACTCACCATTTTCTTTAAGGTTCTTTCTTTAAAGCTTCTCAGTTTAATTTTGTCCCCTTTGTTTATTTTTGCTTCCACTTGTTTGGCTAGTGGAAACTGGCCTTCATCCTTGAAGATATCTTTAGCTTCAATGTCACAGAAAGTTCTATCTACATTTTCCCTCTATGTACCTTATGATTTTAGGTCTGATATCAAGGTTTTTAATCCATTTTATATCACTCTTTTGCATGGCATTAGAGAGAGGTCTAGTAAGTTTGCATGTAATAGACACGTTTTCCTAGCACCACTTGTTGAAGAGGATTTTCTTGTATCACTTCATATCTCTTGCTCTTCTATCAAAGATTAATTGCTCATAGAACTGAAGGTTAGTCTTAGAATATTAAAGTCTATTCTATTTATATGGGGGAATCTTTCTTTATTCATTACCCTGCTGTTTTTATCAACTACTGCTTTACAGTATAGTTTTTAGTTAGGGAAAGTGAAGCCTCCCATTTTCTTTTCCCCAAGGATTGCTTTAGCTATTTACAGAGGCATATTGTTCCAATAAATTTCAGGAGTGTTTGAATATTCAGTTTTATTGAAAGCTAGCATGGATATCCTTATAGGGATTGCATTAAATCTGTACAATGCTTTGGGAAGTATTTCCATTTTAATTATGTTACTTCTCCCAATCTATGAGCAGGGATTTTGTTTCCATTTCTTGTGTCCTCTTTTATTTCTTTAAAATTTTTGGAGTTTATATATATATATATATATATATATATGTGTGTGTGTGTGTGTGTGTGTGTGTGTGTGTGTGTATTTTATCTTTTTAGTTACGATGATTCCAAGGTACTTGATTTTCTGTGTACTATTGTGAATGGGAATTTTTACATTAATTGTTCTTTTTATTATCTTTCTTACTTTTATTATTTGTATAAAGAAAAACCATAGTTTTTTTGTGTCTTGATTTTATAGCCTACCACTTTACTATCCAAATATATTGTTTCTAGAAGTTATTTTGTAGAGTCTTTAGGATTTCCAAATACAGTATCATGTCATCTGCAACAGTGAGAGCTTGGCTTCTTCCTTTCCTTTCTGGATGCCATTGATATCTTTTTCTTGACTAATTGCTATGGCAAGTACTTCCAGTAATACAGTGAATAGAAGTCTCAAAAGAGGTCAATATTGTCTTGTGCCAGGTATTAAAGGAAGGAGCTTGCATGTAAACTAAGATAAGAAACTATTGGATTAAGTTACATTCAGTTAAGTTTAATTAGAATTGCATATTTAGTGTTTCAGTGCAGCAGTTTTTTTATTTTAGTTTTTGGGCAACACCCATTTGATGCTCAGGGGTTACTCCTGGCTAAGTGCTCAGAAATTGCCCCTGGCTTGGGGGGACCGTATGGGACGCGGGGGGGGGGGGATGGAACCATGGTCCTTCCTTGGCTAGCGCTTGCAAGGCAGACAGCTTACCTCTAGCGCCACCTCACCGGCCCCAGTGCAGCAGTTTTTAAACCAATAAATCCTATCCATTCTCTTTTGAGTTTCAGGAATATAGAATGTTTTGTAGTTTTCTTACCGGGTGTAACATCCTGAATAATGCTAATATAAACATATTCAACACTAAAGTGAGTGTGAATTGGAAACATTATTCAAGTCTTGTACAAATCAAGGCCAAATAAACTATTGCAGAAGAAAAGAACAATGAGCAAACTCACCAACTGATCCTCTTATGAGAGATTTTAAAAAGTGCTAGCTATATTTAAAATCAAACAGGAATGAGTTTATAGATCTTAATTATTCAGTTATTGTTGAAAAAGCCTACATAGTGGATACTTTTCATTTCAGACACTTAGAACAACATTTACTTCTCATTGGATGTATTATAGCTGACTTACTAGGGTTTCATTTTTAGCAGTATCCCAGATTCAGGTGTGCTTCTCGTGTTTCTCATTTGGGAGTCCAAGCTTATAAAGCAATATCTTGCTTTGAGTGTGTTCTTCTCAATGTGCAGAGCAGAAATACAAAACTGCTGATATTTGCTAAATCCCTAAGTTTCAGTTCTGAATTGGCACATTGGCATACACATTTCAGTGGCCAAAGCAAGTCAGATAACTAAGTCTAATATTAGTGGAGCAGGAAAGCATATTACACTCACAGAAGCCAGGTGAGGGCAAAGAAGATAAAAAACAGAGAATAAGTAATAATATGCACCTTTGAGACCAAAAGTTCTGATCCAAGATTGTAGTAAACAGACAGGAATTTAATGATGTTTCTATTTTTTTTAGACACCAATGTCTTAGTTAATACCTCACAGATCCCTTGACAATGGAAATGTAAATCCTATATTTATTCCTTTGAGTGTGGGTTCATTCCTTTTCTTGGGTGTTGTTGCTATATCTGGGATTTGCACATACATTGGGCTTCAGTGCTTGGACTGGATTAGCTCTGGTGCTCTGAGAGAAACATACCCACTATCACTCTTGAATCCAGAACATCAAGGCTCACTGAAGTTTGTACCTTTTCCAGACAGAGCATGTACACATATGTACCAGTGGTGACACCTCCTGGCCATTGTGCTTCTGCACTTTTTTGGTTGTGGAGCTCCCTAGGGATCTATAAGCTCCTTTTTAAGGGGAAGGGTACTTGCACAGATGGTTTCAGTGAGGCCATGAAATTGCCTTGTTATTGGGGATCACAGACAGCAGGAGCTGCCAGGATCACACAAGGTGCATATATATACAAGGATACTGAATAATTATAGTCATGACCTACACTTGTAAGGTAGGTGCTCCAAACTATTGCACTAGTCCTCCAATCCTTATATTTATCTCTTTTTCTTTTTCCTCCTACTTTGAACAAATCAGCGCTGAGTAGTCATAACTGATAAATTTAGGGAGTCAACTCTACCATGGCATCTTCCAATTGACTCCTGGATTTATTTCCTAAAAATCAATACCTGGTTAACATTGACTAGCATGTAGATTTACTAGGTAGTACAACAAATTATCACAAATTCAACATTTAAAATAACACACACTTGGGTAGGTAGTACAGAGAGTAAAGCACTTTCTTGTATCAGTCCCTAACACATGTGGTCCAACTCAGGTGAATCCCCAATACAATCCTCTGAACATCACCAAGAGTAACTTCTTAACAAAAGACAGGAGTAGCCCAAAAGTCAAACCAAAGCACACGGACACATATATACATTTGTCATCTTACCCTTTATATAGCTGAGTCTAAGCCCAGTTTACTTACATTCCCTGTAAGGCAAGTATCTATATTTGGATACTATGAAAAAGGTATGCATCCAGGATCACTCACGTTGTTGGCAGAATTTGTGAGTTTGTAGTTGTATTTTATTTTCAAAGGCATCTTTTATTTTCAAAGTTAAAAAGAAGAGGAAAAATAATTATTTTGATTATACAACTTACTAGTTATTAATAATCTAATAATAATTTAGTACTGCTATAAAAATAAAGCCTTTATGATATAACATAATGAAAGTGTGATATTCCATCACCTGGTCTATATATTATTGCACGGGATATTGGCTATCCTTCCTCACACAAGAGCACATTACACAGGTGCATAAATGATAGGATAGATCAGATTAAAGTTTGTCTCTCCCACAACTAGAAACTGAAGATATGAATTTTGTGTTATTACATTTTTCTCAACTTCACTCACTGTCATGTTCTAATGACATGTTCTAAGCCACTTGCTTGGAAATACATCCACAGTCACTGACCAATTCTATCTGAAGATCTTGGAAGGGTAGGAAACTTTTTAAAATATTTTAATTGCTTTATATGGTTACAAAATTGTTCATTGTTGTGTTTAAGTTATAATGTACATCATCCTTCCCAGTGCACCCTTCCTGTCACTTCAACTATGTTTCCCCTTTCCCTCCCACCCCAGCCTTGCTCTAAGGAAGGCAAATTACATTTATCTCTCTCTCTCTTTCTCTCTCTTTCTGCTCTCCTATTGCTGAATATTCAGTACTGTTAGCACTAGGATGGCCAAGAAATCATTCCAGCCCCTAAACACTCAAGAATTGGACTGTTATGATTTATGTTTGCATCTGATGTGAGCAGAATAAGTCAGCTAATTCAACATGTAAATGCAACCATTGACTGACAAGAATGGCAGCATATGACTCTTGCCAGGACTACATGAACCTGAAGCAGTCAGTCAGTTCTAGAACTATAAGCATCCATCATATCAATGATTTGGCAGCTTAAATAGTGAACAACTGGATGATGACTGGAATTTCCATTTTCAATCAATCACAGTTCCATGGTTTCAGTAAAAGAAATAACTGACAAGTAGAGCAAATTTCCCTTAACTTAAATGTATTCAACCCCAAACATTGGTTGAATGCATACTATATGAAAGTTATTGTGATCATTGTTGGGGATACATAAATATAAGACGTAAATAGTGTGTTTGAGATAAAATTACACCTCAAGCATTTACTCTACTAACTTGTTATCTGAAGAACTATGTGACTATCTCAGTGGCCATCAACTCTCTGCACCCAAGATCCTTCCCCTATAGTGTACCTCTTTCAATGATGTTTTATGGTTTAGAAATTTCTAATATTTAACCCTAATTTTCTTTGGTGTGTAAAAGCTCAATATCCATATATATTATATGACATATAATATAATAATTGTAATTATGTATTATTATGTAATTATTATCTATAATATATTAACATTATATATGTATTATATATTAACACATATGTAATTATAAAGAAACTGTTCTTCCTACTGGGCTGACAGAATATTCCATATGCAATATTACTGTGATACCCATTAATATCTGAGGTTAGCAATACTTTGTACTCCACAAATATTTTTTAAACCCAAAGAGCACTGAAAACAGACACAGCTCCATACAAATGCAAGAGAGTAATACCCATAAAGAAATGACTTGCAACAAGAAACTAAGATACCACCCCAAAATATTTTATGCAAAGCACCAATCAAAATAATAAATATTACCAGGTAATCTACAAACTATTCATAACACAACACCTTGAAAGAGTATACGGACAAAGGCATCTAGTTTATAAAATTATAATGCTTACGAGTTTAAATCTGAACTATGAAGGTTGATTCCCAGGGCAAGCATATATCCTTGGATTAAAGAAAGACATTCACCAAATTCTCAAAAAATATTTAATTACATAATTCATGGATATAGATTAGCAGCATAAAAAGTGTCTGCATTACATTGTGAGGTCTTAAATTTTGTCCTTGAAACTACCCACATGCAGAAGCATCAACTGCCATCCTGAGAACTCCTGTTGCCATCCTGTTTTCTGGGACTTCCATTGCCATTATAGAGTATGCAATTCTACCACACAGCAATTAAGATATGATACACCATGGCCAGCATGACGACCCAGGTGAACAAATGTGTGAACATCACAGTATAACAACCAGAATGTGCAGGGGCAATGCAACTGAGTGAGATGACCAAGCACCATCACCAAACATACATGTGATCCCTAGCTGCAATAGCAGAGAGAAAGGAGTGAGGTAAGCACTATTTCTTTACCCAATCTTGGAACTTGCCTAGCAATACTCCACCCTATAACATTTGCCCTTGAGTATACAAATATCAAGATGTGAGTACCTAGTATAAAACCTGATGCCAGTCACAGGCACTCAGCCACTGAGTATATAATTCTGCAGTATGTACACATATCTCCTGTGAGATATGGGCATGTGAACTGATTTCTCAGTTTAATCACTTTTGAAAATATGAACTGGAAGAGTTAAATGAGACCCCCTGCTTCCTTGAATGTCCATACCAGTGAACTCTAGTGAAGTCTAGCATGCCCAGAATATGCATGTGGATCAATATGTGAGAGATGGGGACTCTGCAGCCCATCTCTTGCAGCCAGGCTCACTCTTCCCAGGAACTGGTTTATCCCTGCCAAGGAGTAAGGTCTCTAACTACAGCTGAATCAAGCCTCTTTTTACTCTTTTCACATTTCCTGGATCCCAACTCTGACATTCCTTTCTTTCTCTCTTGTATTGCATTGGATCTTCCTCTTGTATAGATAGTATCAATATAATTTAATACTGTCAGCCCAATACCCTTTCTCTTTACTTCCATAAGCTCCAAAAACACACTGGTATCAATATTAAATCCATCAATAAATAGGAAGGGGTCCCCATATCTAAGGCTCTAGCACTGAATCTTGGGCCTGGTTGGAGATCAGCCCATGGGGATATATAGCCAATTAGTTTCAAAATCCTGCAAGCACTTGAAAGGAAAATACAAAAATAAACATAAACAAATAGAGGTATAAACACCCAAATGTGGGCCCGGAGAGATAGCACAGCAGCGTTTGCCTTCCAAGCAGCCAATCCAGGACCAAAGGTGGTTGGTTCGAATCCCGGTGTCCCATATGGTCCCCCGTGCCTGCCAGGAGCTATTTCTGAGCAGACAGCCAGGAGTAACCCCTGAGCACTGCTGGGTGTGGCCCAAAAACCAAAAAAAAAAAAAAAAAAAAAAAAAAAAAAAAAAAAAACACCCAAATGTAAATCAACTGAGGACCAAATAAAGGAATTTTAAAAATGACATCTATTCAAACCATAGACTGTCATTCATCTATACAAAGAATCAAGCATTGGGCCAAAGGGATAGTATAGCAGATGAGTTTGACTTGCATGGGGTCAACCAGGGTTTGATCCCCAGCCTTCCATTTGGTTCCCCCAAGCACCAACAGTAGTAATTCCTGAGCACAGAGCCAGAAGTAACCCATGAACACAGTTGGGTATGACCCAAACAAACAAAAAAGAATCAAGCACTAATTCCTTGCTACAACACATGAGCATAGATCTATGAACACTGTGCAGGGAAAAAGACCAGGGTCACTGAGTGAAGAATTTTCTTTAAGTCTCTGGACAGAGATGCAGATACAGAAAAGTTAGGTGGTTTGGTTGACTAGGGAGTGGAGTCTTCAGAGACTGCTGTGGTCAGTGTTTCTCTCTAGGATGAAAGGTTCTGCTGAAAATTGAAGGTGCTCCCCCATCTTTGTTAATATACCGAGACACGCCAAGCTTCAAACTGTAATTGGGTGAATTAGATTGCAAATTATATTTCAATAAGGCTATTTTCCAAAAAAAATTTTTAAAGGGAGGTCAACTAGTTGAACATCAACATGAGACTATTGAGATTTTTGTTTCCTGGGGCTTCATGATAGCACTTCCTCTTATCTTCCTCCCACCATTTTGGGGAGCTCTGTCTGCAAACTTGTTTTACCACCTTCCTCAACACTTGGTTTTACCACCTTCCTCAACACTTGGTTTTGAGATGGGCCTCTCCAGCTATGGTGAGCTCTTGAACTCCACATCACCACTCTCCCACTTCACATCTGTTTGTCTTCCCATACACTCTCATACATACATCTCAAAACCAGCATACCCAGTCAGACTCATTTATTTTCTCTCCAACTCTGACCCTCCCAGATTTCTTATGCCCATATCTGGCTAAACACAATTTTTTTTCTTTTTTTTTTTTATATATTTGGCAATGTAGTTTCTGAACCTCAAAAGCATTCTATTCTGTGCACACATCAAAATTTTTGGACATGCTTACTTAAGAATAAGTGAAATTGACAATGATAATTGAAAATGATTACTCTAGACAAGAACTAGGTGCTGAGGCCGGTGAGGTGGAGCTAAAGGTAAGGTGTTTGCCTTGCAAGCACTAGCCAAGGAAGAACCACGGTTCAATCCCCCGGCATCCCATATGGTCCCCCCAAGCCAGGGGCAATTTCTGAGCACTTAGCCAGGAGTAACCCCTGAGCATCAAACGTGTGTTGCCAAAAAAAAAAAAACAAAACCTAGGTGCTGAAAGGAGGCAAAGTGATATATAAGATACCCTTTCAGTAACATTGCAAACATTTCAGTAATATTGCAAACCACAGTGTCTAAACAGAAAAATAGAGAAAGGGAGAGAGAAAAATTATATATCTATATATATCTATCTATATATATATCTATATGTCATATAGAAAACAGGGCAGGAGGAGGGCTGGAGGAAATGTGCATTGGTGAAGGGATAGTGTTAGACATTGATGACTGAAAATCATGAACAACTTTCTATCTAAATCTCATGGTGATTATATTTTTAAAAGAGTAACTGAAAAATTTTGGAAAGGAACTAGAAAAGGAAAGAATTTGTTCCCCCTTTTCTTTCCTTTTCAGCTCTTAACTCTTATAGTAATTCATTTTTATTTTGTTTTGGATTACACTCAGCAATTTAGGGCTTACTTCTTCTGTGCTCAGGAATCACTCTGATCACCCAGGGATGCTGAAGATCAAACCCAGGTAGGCCACATGAAGGCAAGTGCCCTCTCTATTTGCTGTACTATCTCCCCAGTTCTTCTTCCTCCTTCTTAGTAAGACTTACCTTTTAACCTCAAGGTTTATTCCAGCATGGCATTTTCTCCAAGCCAGCATCTTCCAATCTCTGAGAATAAGTTAAAGGACTCTCCTATGTACCTCACAGTTGTCAAGTTTGACCACCATATTGTCAAGTATCTTAGTAACATAGCATCATCATCACCACTTAATCAGTGCTTTTTCCCTCACTAGGATTCGAAACCTTGCCATTGTTGGCTTTGAAGTCCCAGTGCTTAACACAAATGCTTTCATAACCTTGAGAGAATAAATGAATGACAAATGTTGCTCAAAAACATGAACTAAGAAGGTGAGTGCATTTGAGTTTGAATTAAAGGCTTATTTCTTTTTTTTAAATATAATTTTTATTTTAATCATAGTGGCTTACATATCGTTCACAGTAATATTTTAGGTACATATTAACATTGAATCAGGGGAATTCCCATCACCAGAATTGTCCTCCCTCCACCTCCGTTCCGTCCTGCCTCCCATATCCTCCACCCTCACCCCCCGGGGCTGCTTGAATGAGCTCTGTGCCTAGCTTACTACTTAGTGATCTTACAACTGTTTGGTCATTCTTACTGCACATTCTGACCATGGTTTGCTGGGTGTTCTTTGGAAAGTCTCTTCACTCACAAGTCTAGGTTTCTGGATCTTTAAAAGAAATGAAGACACAAATATCATCTTCACAGGGCTGTTGAAATACTAAAACGGTGTGTAGTTCATGACATGTCTTCACACAGAATGGGTTCTGTGTTTGAGGTAGCATGCATTATCAATAACATCCTTTATTGGGAAATAGAGGACAGTGGATCTGGGGAAAGGGATTTGTGAAATAAATTCTGGTTTGTCTGGCTCCTCCATTTTGAAGATGAAACTAATATCAAGATAATGAGAACTATGCAACAATATTCTAATGGTCCAAGATTAGTGAATAAGAGGTGCCATAGGGGTGATATCAATGAAATTTTCAAGCATGCGGAGCCAGGGATTTAGGGCACTCCAATTCGTCTTCACTCTGAAAAAGATGAAGAAGCTATAACTAATTCGCATGGAAGGAAAATAGTTAAAGTCACAAAGCAACTCAGCATCCATTAGGGATCCAGGCTAAGGCAAAGCACAAGCACTAATATTAACTATGGTTCTTAGCCTTTGGAGTTGACAAGATGAACCCAGCTTCCAGCAGACCAAACACTGATGCTTATTGAAGAGAAACTTTCTGGAAAAAAAAGTCAGCCAAATCTAAGGGGCTGTCAACTCCAGGGTCATCAGTGAAACATTAAGCAGGGAAGAGCTGAAATCAAAGGCTTGTCTGCCTGCCTGCCCCGCACACTCCACTCAATGGGAGCACATGGTGGTCGGGGCCTTTCACAATATTTATAATGAAGGAACCACGTTGGCGGTGTCAGCCTTCATTATTCTGAAAGCTTCCTCCTGCTCAGATCCACCCTGGGGCTAACAGTAAAAGTACCTGATTCCCAATTCTCAAACACAAAAGCACACAGAGCTTGAAAGAAGAGCTGACTAATAAAGTTTGCATATCCCTAAGAAAAAGAGCTTACAAGGAAGAAGAAAAGGAATGGCAAGATTAAACAAAAAACAGTAAGCTGGGATGGGAAATGATAAAAATTTTAAAAGGCAAGAACTTAAATCTATTTTCCTTTTTTTTTTTTTTTTTAATGTCCTTGTTCATTTACATTTCAGTATAAGCTGTTCGAAGGAGCTGCTGTTTCATCCCTGGCTAGAATGTCTCGTGCTTTGAACATGGGACTAGGGGAGCAGAATGTTGCTAAACTCTGTTCTGCAGAGTTGTCTCCTAGTTTTAAACTTGGTGCAGTCCTGTACTGGTCCTACCAGACAAGAAAAGGCTCTAAGATAGGCTGGGCCAGGCAAGAGCCCCCTATGTTCCCCTGACTCCTATGACCTCCTCACTCTGTGTCGTGTTTATTCCTTTGTGAGTTTTTTTTTCTCAGTTTCCCCATGTGAAAAATGAAAAAAAAAAAAAAAAAACCCTAATACACCCTTTTTTTTGTGGGGAGGGTTTGTTTTTGGACCCCACCCGGTAGCACTCAGGGGTTTTCCTGGCTCTGTGCTCAGAAATTGCTCCTGACAGGCTTGGGGGACTAGATGGGATGCCAGGGATTGAACCTGGATTCTTCCTGGGTCAGCAGCATACAAGGTAAATGCCCTACTGCTGTGTTGTCACTCCGGCCCTACCTCTCTCTTGATATTGCTGAGAACCTTGAATTTACTAAAAAAAAAAAAGAAGCCCAGGGTCAAGATTATAGCAAGTCCCTAGGAAAGGTCACTCATTTGCTATCATTATCAATTCTGGCAAGATTTGTCAAGTAGAAAATATGCCATTTGCTTAAGGATTTGGTGGTTTTCACAGAGGGATGGCTTAAGTTTATGGTAATTACCAATATTGTTAAGCATAGATGTATACTCCTTGCATATGCTAGATGAGGATCATATTTGCTAAATGCTTGTGGTTGGTTGGTGTCTATGTTACTTTCTCATCAATATAAGTGCCATAAGTACCATAAGAAACAAGTAGGTCAGAACATTTACTTGTCAAAGCAGAGGACTGGAGTACAGTACAGCAGGTAGAGTGCTTGCCTTGCATGTGGTCAACACAGGTTCGATCCCCACCACCACATATAATTACCTGAACCCACTTGGAGTGAGTTCTAAGCATAGAGCTGGGAGAAAGGCCTGAACCCCTCTGGGTATGGCCCCCCAACAAATAATAATAATAAACACAAAATAAAAACCTTTCATGGCTTTCTTTCCATTGCCATAAAAATCTATAAGTGCTTAAAAGTGTGGGTGCAATCTTAGATGTTAACCCCTTATCTGATGGGTATTAGGCAAATAATTTCTCCCATTCTGTGGGTGCTCTTTGGATTCTGATCATTGTTACCTTTGAGGTGGCAGAAGCTTCTTAGATTATAGTACCATTAGTTTATCTTTGCTTCTACTTGCTAGGTCAGAGATGTTTCTTCCTTAAAGATGCCTTTAGCTTCAATGTCATGGTGAATTCTGCCTATGTTTTCCTCTATGTACTTTATGGTTTCAGCTCTGATATCAAGGTTGTTGATCCATTTTTATTTGACCTTTATGCATGGTGTTAGAAAGAGGTCTGAGTTCATTTTCTTACATGTAGCTGAACAGTTTTCCCAGCATCACTTGTTCCTTGTTCCACTTTATAATTTTTACTCCTTTACTTAAAATTAACTTATCATATGCCTGACTGTAAAATCACCCCATGCATCATATATCCAACTCCAGGTGAATGAGTCTGAATCAGCATCACGCATGATATAATCCAAACCAGGCTGAGGGTGAAACAAGTATAGTCTGGCAGTCTTCTACCTCATATCTCCACCCAGCTGTCTGCTAGAACTGCTGTTTTTATTGAGTAGAGAGACCACCTCTAGGTGTGGCAGTAAGTGGACAGATAGCTCAGGCTATTCTGAGCCAGTCCCATCCAGATTTACAAGTAAAACAATCTCTGTTTCAATCTCTACTTTGAGGTAAATCCAAGTTGTAAACAAACATACAAAGGAACCAGGGATGATCTTTGTTTTAGGTAAAATAAGGTATAACCTAACGCCTGACCATAGAGCAGTGGTTCTCAAATAGTGGGGCACGCCCCCAGGGGAGGGACGGTGAGGCTCCCTAAAGGGAGGCGCGCTTGACCTCGACAAACACTGTCATAACAAGCTAAGCCCCAGGTTTATGTCTCTGTATGTCTCTGGAGCTGAGAGTTGCTGTGTCCTGCTTCAAATCCCGCTTCAAAAAGCTATGCATTGCAAAATGTGCTCATTGTAGACATTAATCCAGATATCACCTCTGATTAAAAAATCAGCTCAAATTATTTTATATATTTTTGTTTTGCAGGTTAAAGCTTTTTTAAATAAAGATACTATTTACAGTCGTGCTGGGGGCCCAAAAAATGTTTTGATCTTCCTAGGGGGACATGACAGAAAATAATTGAGAAGCACTGCCATAGAGGCAGGTTGCAAGGGGAGCACAGAATGATGGTGGCAAAAATGTAACTGGGGAAATTAGTGGCTAGAAATGAACAACAGTGAAGAGAACCTTCTCTCCCAAGAGGGCTCAACAGAAGGGGAAGACATTAACCTCTGAGAGATGATAAGAGGGATGTTAGGTACTGGAGTCTCTGCTATCCTACACTGACTGAGGGGAGCTATTCTAAGTTTTGTTGTTTTAGAATTCAACAAACTCTAATTATATATGCCATAGTCTATGTTGCTTGCTTTTATATGTGTTATCTACTAAATGAGTACAAAATATAAGTCTTGAGATGAAAGTTATCTCTGCTTTTAGATCATAGAGTCACACATTTCTTAGCAATGAGGATACAGTCTGAGATATGTGCTATTAGGTGATTTCATTGTTGTAAATGTTGTAGAATATTATTAGACAAATAGTTTTAGTTCAGTAATTTTCAGTCTTTTTACATATATGGATTAGTAAAAGTCAGAAATACTTCATTATTTATACTAGTATTCTTTATATTGGTTTTGAAATCTAATATTATTATTATTTTTTTTTTTTTTTGGTTTTTGAGCCATACCCGGCGGTGCTCAGGGGTTACTCCTGGCTGTCTGCTCAGAAATAGCTCCTGGCAGGCACGGGGGACCATATGGGACACCGGGATTCGAACCAGCCACCTTTGGTCCTGGATCGGCTGCTTGCAAGGCAAACGCCGCTGTGCTATCTCTCCGGGCCCGAAATCTAATATTCTAAAGTGAACATTTTATGAATAAATTTTAGCTACATGGAAATCTAGCAGCAAACAAAAATTCTATTAGAACATTTTAAAATTTGGAGGAAGAGGCTGGGCTACACTCAATGGTTTTTGAGTGCTACTCCTAGATCTTATTTGGGCATTATTCTTTTGGTACTCAGAGAGCCATATGGCACCAGATATTAAGCCTGGTGCATTTTGCTAGCAAATCATTCAATTGATCCATTGAGCTATTTCTCCAACCCCACACACTCTGAACTTTTGAGAAAGTAATATTTAATTCTAGTCCTTTGTATACAAAATATGTTGTTGCTTCTTTGCTAGGATATTCCACCAATACAACTGAAGAATTGTTTTGTACATACCAAGAAAGACACTAAAATTCACTTAGATTATGTTAAGTTTTTTAATTATTTTTAGTTTTAGGGTTTGGGGGTCCACTCCTGATGGAACTTGGGATCTTCTTTGAAGTTAGCTTCTTCCTGTTCTCTAATTCCTCCAACCCCCACTCCCACCCCTGCAGTGTTCTGGGACCATGTGGTACCAGGGGTCAAACTGAGATTGACTGCATGAAAGGAAAGTAACAACATTTATACTATTCCTTTCTAACTCTCTGGCCTACTATTTGGCTTTAGTCACTGACAAAGCTAAAAAGATCACAAATAAGGTTTGGATATGACCAATAACTTAATAGTTCTGTAATGGAGGGATAGATATTCCTCTTCCTGTGAGATCCGAAATTGAGACATTGTGGTGCATATACACAATGGAATACTACTCAACTATGAGAAAAATAAAATTATGCAGTTTTCCTCTATAACTGGAATAAAAGTGGAGGGAGTCATACCAAGTGAAATTAGTCAAAAAATAAAGCTTCCGGGTTAAATTGTGCATAGAAAATCATAATTTTCATGTCTAGAGTACTAAGCAATATGGTAGTGAGCTCTGTAAGAGGAGTCTAGCCAATGGAATATCATCTACCATGTCTCAAGCATTGAGATTCCTTTCCTGGAAGCAAACTGACATTGTGGGCATTATGATCTAATAGTAAACTTGCTTGATTTTTGTTGTTTTTTTCTAAAATAACAAATTGAAAAACATAGTTAATGAACAGGCCTGTAATGAAAGTCTAAGTTGTGCAGTTGCCTCTTTCAATAGTCTCTGTGGACATAAGCATTAAATCATAATAGCAGGCAAAATCATTTGGATTTTATCTCCATCTACTATCTCAAAAGACTTAAAGGGGATATCTACATTTTCTTTGTATGTTTCTGTAGATGCATTTCCTTAATAATTATAATTCTTAGTGTTTATTTTCATATAGAGAGAAAGCTTTCTCTATTCCTTTTTTAGATATGCTTTGTAGGAAATTGTAGAAAAATCTTGGTTGGGATATGAGCTTAGGTTAAAACCAAGTTGTAGAGATTATTTAGCTTGTTAAATAGAGATTATTAGCTTGTTATAGAGATTATTTAGCTCCATATGCACCTGTAGTATAGTATTGTTACTTTTTACATAGGCACACTAAAATGGGGGAGATCTTATATATAGAAAGAAGTTCTTATCTAATAGGGGTAAAAACACATAAATTTTATAGTGCAGGGGAACCTTTAACCCTGAACATTTGTCATAGGGACTTGACTTAGGCCTCAATTGATTGGACATCAACTGTCCAATCCTGAACTTTGGATCCCATCTCAGCATCAGGAATAAAACTCCCCCCAAGGATGGCCCAAATGCAACCCTGGCACCAACTTGCTCCTAAGTATGCTCATATAACACCCTGACAACAAGGAAATTGCAACAACTTTCTCTAAAGGCAGGTTTCCCTGCCTCTTTACCTAATGGTGAAATGAAATCAGAATATACTTCATGACATCCCAGCTTTAACTTAGGATCTGTGCAAAAACCAAGATCTCTAATTACAGAAGACAGACTATGACAACGGCAACTGTGTAAAACTTTTCCTGGGACCATAAAGAAAGCCTTGGGAAGCTCAATTTTGTAAACTGAGGGAAGGCTGGGATCGAACCTTGGTCCATCCTGGGTTAGCCACCTGCAAGGCAAACACCTTACCTCTCACCATTGCTCCGGTCCCTCTCTGTGACTTTTTTTGTTTAACGTAACACACTACATTTCCATTTATGTTGCAGCAGACTGCAAATATTCATCTTTTCTAATGGATGGCATAAAATCTAATATGTATGTAGATCCTAGTCCTCACCACCAAGCACTGACTGACTTTACTCAATATCTCTAGTTTCATACAAGAGTAGAAACTTGCATGATTTCACATTTTCCTATAGTTGAGAAGTATTTAATTGAATATATATTAAAATTTATTAACCCACTCATTTTGTTTCTGAACATTTGGGTTGATTTTAGATCTTTGTTATTGTTTCAATGAACTGCTTTTTATTGCTGTTGTTAAATTTTGTGTGTTTTCTCCATGACATTGAGACTAAAGGTTCTTCAAGGAGGAAACTGCACTCTCCAAGCAAGTGAAAGCAGAGATTAACAGATGGGAATATATTAAGCTAAGAAGCTTCTGCATCTCGAAGGAAATAGTGCCCAGGATACAAGAGCCACCCACTGTGTGGGAGAAACTATTCACCCAATACCCATCAAATGAGGGGCTAATCTTCAAAATATACAAGGCACTGACAGAACTTTATAAGAAAAAAATTCCATTAAAAAATGGGGAGAAGAAATGAACAGACACTTAGATAAAAAATAAATAAATAAATAAATAAATAAATAAATAAATAAATAAATAAATAAATACAAATGGCCAAAAGGCACATGAAAAAAATGCTCCACATCACTAACCATCAGGGAGATGCAAATCAAAACAACTATGAGGTACCACCTCACACCACAGAGAATGGCACACATCATAAAGAATGAGAACAAGCAGTGTTGACGGGGATGCAGTGAGAAAGGAACTCTAATCCACTGCTGATGGGAATGCCATCTAGTTCAACCTTTCTGGAAAGCAATATGGAGATTCCTCCAAAAACTGGAAATTGAGCTCCCATACAATCCTTCTACAGCACTCCTAGAAATATACCCTAGGAACACAAAAATACAATACAAAAATCCCTTCCTTACACCTATATTTATTGCAGCACTATTTACCATAGCAAGACTCTGGAAGCAACCAAGATGCCCTTCAACAGATGAATGGCTAAAGAAACTGTGGCACATATATACAATGGAATATTTTGCAGCTGTCAGGAGAGATGAAGTCATGAAATTTTCCTATACATGAATGTACTTGGAATCTATTATGCTGAGTGAAATAAGTCAGAGAGAGAGAGAGAAAGATGCAGAATAATCTCACTTATCTATAGGTTTTAAGAAAAATGAAAGACATTCTTGCAATAATTTTTATAGACAAAAGAGAGGAGGGCTGGACGTTACAGCCCACTTCATGAACCTCACCACAAAGAGTGATGATTTTAGTTAGAGAAATAACTACTGTATTTTCCGGCGTATAAAACGACTTTTGAAACAAAAAGAGTCAATTGAAAATCAGGGGTCGTCTTATACGCCAAGTATATCCCGAAAAATGTTTCAATATGCTGCTAAACGAAAATTGTCTGAATATTGCCACAAAACAAATTTTCCAACTCGATCCGGCAACAATCACTGCAAGGTTGCTCGGACCACCTCTCTAACTCAGTCAATCCAAGCAGGCTTTTTATGCATGCAAATTAGACAATGTTCTGGACCCGAATCTACATTGTAAAAAGCCTGCTCAGATTGGCCAGAGTCAGAGAGGAAGTCTATGACAGTATAACCTTTGAACCTTTGCTTGTTGTGATTGGCTCACTGTGGTACATGAACACAGGAACACATGCAGCACATGCAGCACATGCAGCACAGGAACGTTCTATCTGATACAGCGAATATAGGCCTAAACCTGTTTTAACTGCAAAATTAGGGGGTTGTCTTATATGCCCAGTCGTCTTATATGCTGGAAAATACGGTACATTGTGAACTATCCTAGCAATGAAAATGTATGAGGGAAATAGAAAGCCTGTCTAGAGTACAGGTGGAGGTGGGGTGGGGAGGAGGGATATTGGGGACATTGGTGGTGGGAATGTTGCACTGATGATGGGAGGTGTCCTCTTATATGACTGAAACCCAACCACAATCATGTTTGTAACCAAGGTGTTTAAATAAAAAAATATTATTAAAAAATAAATAAATAAAATGTCAATCTAGAAAAAAAAACTTTGCTCCCAAGGACCTGATATGATATTCAGATTGTCTTTTTGTGTATAAACCACAGCACATTAAGTGAATATTAAAAGTAATTTTTGTGTGTTTTACATATTTTTCCATTTTTCTATAAAACTAAGAAAGAACTAAAATAAGGCTGGGGGTCAGGGGCCAAGTGATCTTTAATATATTGGCAGGGAAATAAATAAGGACAGAACTAAATATCCAAGCCAAGTTAACAATAATAGAATCAAGGGACCTAAACTTTAACCATCTAAATTTCAAAGGGCCTGTTAGACTGGTAGGACAGGGGGCAAAGTGTGGTGGTATAGGATACACTCTGGGCCAATGGTGGAGGGAGGTTGGCAGTGGTGGTGGGAAGGGTTCTGACTCATTGTATATCTCAAATTCAACTATGAAGGATTCTTATTATAAATCTTATTTTTTATTTTATTATAAATACTTTCTGAAATTTCAATTCTGTCAAAAAAATTGACGATATTAAATTGAATAAGATACTGAGTTACATCAGGGTGATTAGATGTCCTTTCTCTGGTTTATAAGATTCCCCTCCCTCATCTCACATATTTTTATTTTTTATGAAAACAGATTAAGGTCTATATTGTTTCCAAGTTTCAATTACACAAAACAGTGTTATCATCTATGTTCCCCATGCCTCTATATTAGCTCTTTTGACCGGTTTATCTCAGAGCTAAAAGTTTATACCCTTTATCACCTTTCCTATTTTCCCCTCCTTTAGAGTGGCAAAAGGAAAAAAAGCCAGACCAGAGAGATGAAATTCGATGTGAAAAAACTAAAGGTCAAGCTACTTGCTAAATGCTGGGTGGGCTGGGGGCGGGAGCAGTGACTAGGAAGGCGAAAGGGAGTATGGGGTGGAGAACGTAGGTAGAGATGGCAGAAAAAGTGCTGATTGTGAGGAGAGTTTGTCTGTCAGGTGAGATTCAAAGGGAGAAGCTCTAAACAACTTCAGTAGGAGAAAGATAGAGAAAAGAAGACTAAGGAAGGGTCTTGAATCCACTTCTATCCCTCAGACATCTAAATGGAAATAAGGATCCAGTTGAGTTAACTTGGAACTCAAACTGTTCTTTGTATCTAACACAAAATGCCTGATTTTATGAAGATTTCACAAAGAAACCTATGTAGGAAGACTAATCTGTAGTATGGAGAGAGGAAGAGCTCTCATCTTGCAACAGACACCTTTCTCCTGCTGGCTATTCTCAATCTGCATTTTCATATGATTCCCAGCCATGGTGGCTTTCACATTCAATGTCTCAAATTGGGGAAGTGCTCCCCAGAGTATAGAACCTAACTCTCATTTTTGAGATGAAATAAAAAAAAAATCTGCAGCTCAGTGAGTTTAAACAATGAGTACAAGGTGTCATCTCTATCAAGTAGCAGAAGAAAGCTATGGTATTGTCACAGCCCCATGCTGTGAATAAATCCTGAGAACCAATGGGTTAAAAAATGTTATTCATAAGAAATCAAGGTCAAGAAAACAGTTATGGAAAGTTCCTTTTTTTTTTTTGGTTTTTGGGGTATTTTGAGTTCTATCTTGACTTGTTTGGTTTCTGGTGCCTATACGGGCACATTCAAAATAATGGGTAAATACAGGCTGGGCACAGTGGCCTGGGGTTTGGGATGACCTTAAAATTATAGTTTCCATGTTTTTTTTCTTCCTTTTGCAATCTGAGAAAGGAATAACAACAACAACAAATATTTATATACTCCAACTCTCATTTTTGCTTCTCAATCTATGATAGTGGAGTAAATTCACATCTTTGGTGTTTGTGTACCATCACAATCAGAAAACCTTTCTGCTTGGCAGTGTGGGCCTGCAGGGAGATCTCTGAAGGCTAAATGCACTCCAGGCCCGCACCTGTCATGTTTAGAAGTTTTATCAGACAAGATAAAGGCAGGTGTTACACCTTGACCTCTTTTCCAGAAGACAAAAACAGAAGAGACAAGTTTGCAAATGTTAGTACCGAAGTTCAGAGAGAAATAAATATATTCAAATTAACAACATAAAATTAAATGGAAAGATATGGGGAAAATTCTGTAAAATGCATTTCTCTAAATAAATAAAATCTAGCTACCCAGAACTCTTAATGCTTATAACACTTCAGAAAACTTTATCCAGAGCACTTTGAATGCCCAACTGACAAAAAACCCAAAGCTATTTTTCAGTGGAATGGCTATCATATTTAATAAAACTGGGCATGGGGTGGGGGTGACATGGGTGATCCTCTCTATGAATTACTGTTTCATTCAATAGAAATTTTCAAGCTCACTTACCCTTTACTCTCGGGACTAGTAGCTACATTTGCCAGCAAATAGCTTTCTGAAAATGCAATTGTATAATACCTGCTAATCTGTGTGTTTCTATAATTACTGAATGATAAAGACTGAATATATCCTCAACTTTCCATTACAGATCATCCGAGTACAACTCCCATAGCACACTGCACTTCTCCTTCAAACTTCTATCATTTCTATAATCTTTGTTATTAGTAATCTCCCTATCTGACTGATTCCCTTATACAGAGCTGGCCTTTAGTGGAACAGAATAAATATCAATTGAAGAGACTGGATGAATAAAGAATAGATAATAGGTATCCAAAAAGAATGATAGCCCATTTTAATAAGGTAAGAAACGTCAGATTTTTCTTGCCCAACCTCATAAGGCAGGGTGGAGAAATAGATTGTTTTTAACAATTTTTCACTAACGGATCATCCTAATCATTCCTGTCTATGTGGCCAAAATAACATATGTGGCCAAATAACGCCTCTAGCTCCCTATCAAAAAGGACTTGTCTAGCAAAGTGCCAAAAAAGTGAAATAATACTGTGACCTTCCCTCCACAATATAATAATTTTGATATAAAATATATTCTTAGGAAGAAAACATTGAACCTCTACTGATATCCATATTCATTTTTAGCAAGAAAAGATTGCTAGAATTCTTTGCCAAATCCCTTATGCATAAAGCATGAATAAATGACTCTGCATTATAGGAGAGTTGGTTTGTCTCTAAATAGGAGGAAGGTGGAAAGAGAGAGAGGGAGTAATTCAGAGATTGCCCACAGAATAGACATGAGGCTAATTGTTTTCATTCTCTTTGAAGCTTAGTCTGCCCTTTTTATTACAGATTCCACCGGCAACTAGTGATCGGCTCTTCCTCTGCACTCTGCTGAAGCAAATCAGGGATTCTCTAAGCTGAGATTTGGTTGTAGATTCTGTGTCATACCAATGCAAACCATTTCATTTCTTCTATGGCCAAATGAGGAGTATTTCCATTCACATTTGTTCTGTAAACTATATTAAAAACACACTATTTTTTAAAATTTTTTATCAGCACTCAATTACACACACACACACACACACACACACACACACACACACACACACACACACACCAGAAGCAAAAAGTCATTTATTCAAAGTGTCATTTCCTTCCATGCTGGGATATTGAGCAAGTTGTCAGTAATCCAGTTCAAGTTCCTTTCACTGTGGAGGTGCTTGGAAAGGACTTCTCCTCCAAGGAGCTGGCCTGTTTTCAGAAAGCCTACATTTCCCTACATTCCCCTACCTCTAGCAACCATTCTCCTCTCAGAGAGAGGCAAGAAGAGAATTTGCCTACTCTCTTTGTCCCTGTAAAAATATGAAAGTTTAGAGCCCATAATCACATAAAATTAGGGGGTTTTTTGGTTGTTGTTTCACCTAATTTTTGGATTACTTTAATTCTCTTGGCTGGGGATGCAAGGTGTGAGGGGATTTCCAGGTATACTCAAGGGAGTCCAGAGTCACTTCTGGAGATTCTCAGCTCATGTGGGCTTTTGGTTAATAATATGGTGAAGGAAGACCAAAGGATTACCCCATGGTAACTCATACTTGGGGACCATTAGGATGAGACTGATGGTGTGCAGAAGCTGCTGGACATACCTGGGATGCCAGAGACATACCCTGAAGGTCCATGTGATGACAGACATAAGACCCAATTCAAATGCATACAAGAAATGTGTGCACTAACTCATGTACCAGTTCCTTCACCTGGCTACTTTAATTCTTAATTTCTAGGGAAAATTATGTAATTGTAATACATAATTGATTTTTTATTTTAAGACTTCTCCCCGCCTCTTCCCCCATTATTTTGGCAGAAAGCAGATAGAACCTGCAACTCTATCTTTCATGTGTGTGTAAAGAAGGAGTACTGTGGCCTGGCTTACTGTGAGGGCACTCTGTAAACCCAGAGACACACCAGACTGAAAGATTCCACCAGATGTGGCTTATTCTCTAATAATAAGCCTGGAAGCAATAGAAAATTAGGAAACTGTACCCAGAAATACATCACTTCCACAGACCCACTCAACAATAGAGATCTGCTTTGTGAGTGTAAGATTCTGTCTTCCATTCTGCGATAGAAAAAGAAGTTTATGCACTAGGAACACTCCATTTGAACATTTTAAATAATCCAATAAACTAAGCAAGATTGACAGAAAGTTCATTTATATTTCAGCTTTCTGTGCACTCAGCAAGTGACCATACCTTTACACAGGAAGGGAAAAATAAAGTTTCAAAAACTGGTAACTTATTGTCCAGTGTTTTATTCAACTATGTACTCCAAGGTGAATATCTTGCTGACTAATACTGTTGGAACCTGAATTCTGAATAAGGAAGGACGCCATTTTGTAAAAGCCACACAGCAGGCTTCTTCTTAGGTTCTGAGCAGGGAGAAACACCATTTTGTAAGGACCACATGGTGTGAGCCACATGCTGGGGCTTCACAATCTTATTTTCATAGACCCTGCTTTAGTCTACCTGGCCATATCAGGTAGGCTATCAGAGAAAGACAAGGGAGCAGTAGGAAGGTACCTCTAGACAAGAGCCAATCATTTTAAGGATGATCAGAAAACTGGATCCACCCTATAGCCCTTCCCTATATAATCTTCCTTTTGACCTTGGGCGGGGCTCATTTCTTTGGGGGATGGCCCCTGGCTGGCCAGGCTGGGGAATCTTGTTAGCAGATGTATTGAAGTGTTAAACTTTATTCCAGTTGTGTGGTCTCGTCCTTCTACTCTGGAACCCTACAGTTACTATTACTCTGACCACCTCCTTTGATATTTTAACCCCACTTCTGTGCCATAAAATGGAAGAAATGAAGAATGTCCTACTGAATGAAGTTAGCCAGAAAAAGAGGAACGAATATAGAATAACTTTTACATGTGGGCTGTGAAGAAACACAGTAAGGAAATAACAAATGAACAAAGGCAACAGAACTTGAAAAATGGTCTAAAACAATTGAACTTACCATGAAAAAAGATTAAGATGGGAGACCCTGAAAGGAAAGCAGAAACTCATGTGGAGGATATATTATTGGAACATTACCTGCATAAAACCCTACTATACCAATATTTTCAACAGAGTGCCTTACTTATTTTTTTAAATTTTAATGTGTATATTAATAGAAAAAAAAGAGAAATAAAGAGCAAGAAAAGAAGCATTTCATGCCACAACTATAATCATAAGCGATAAATTGGCTGGCTAGTTAGGAGGCAACCCACTTTCTTTAACCACTTTTGGAAACAGATGGCTCTAATTGTGACTAATTTTCCTCAACATTTAACAGTAGCATCAGAAATTAAACATGTTACAGAAACCATTAGGTTCAGTCCCATCCCTGTTACTAGCAGCGTTGTTTATAGGGAAATCATATCCCATAAACGTGTTTACATTAATGCTAGGAGCAAGCTTGAAGAAAAGAAAAGAATTCCTTCTTAATACTCTGAAGCAAAACTAAAATTTTCCTTTCCCAAGTCAAGCTAAACCCTTGCACCTCACCTTTCCCCCTTTCAACCAACAAATCAGATTGATGAAATTGAGGTTTTAAAGACAGTTTTTTAAGGTGTCAGAGCAATAGCATAAAAGGTAGGGCACTTGCTTTGCATGTGGCTGATTCCAAGTTTGATCCTCAGCATCCCACATAGTCCCTCAAGCACTGCCAGGTGCAATTTGTAAGCACAGAGCCAGGAATAAGCCCTTGAGCACTGCCAGTTGTAGCCCAAAAAACAAACAAACAAAAAGTTTTAAGTAAATTTTCTTAGCTATACCACTGATATTATCCCAGCAAGTATGACATATTTCTATTTCAAATGAATAGAACATCCTACTCACAAATGCCTTGGTTTATTGAATAATATGAAGGTTTGGAGCAGCAATCCCAACAGCAATTGCAGGAAAGAATGCATATTTCCACAGAAAGAATACCTTCTAGTGATTTTTTGCTACTCCACAGCTCAAAGTACAAGCCTAAAGACACATGTTGACTTTATCCTTCTTCCTCGATGACACAACTTGGATGAAAATCATTTCCCCAAATCCCTCAGTTCTGATACATGACTCAGATACCCCAAAAAAGTAAAATAAAAAGTTAACGTTTTTGTTGAAATTTTTCTAAAAGCCTTTGCTCCAAAGATAGAAGATCCTTCATATATCCTGTCCTTATTTTGCAGGGACTACACTAAAAATGGTTTATGAATATTTGAATACTTTACATAATAAACTCAGAATAAGCAAGGGTACTGTGGTTTTGACTACTAATCCCAAGAAATGTAGAGACCTAGAGAGAGTCCACCAGAGTGGCTAAAACTCTGAACAAAATCATAGGATATAAAAACTATGGCTGATATCAACTAAAATGTTTATGAAATATAAACACACTCATTCTCTTACTTAAAGCCAGATGTTTTCCCTAGGTTTTTCTTCATGAGTATTTTTCATCAAATGCAAAAGAAATATTAGAGGTCAACTAATATGTCTGAGGTATAATGTCTAATGATAAGAGGCATATTCTTATTTTTTTTTAAATCATGAATGAAGTGAAGAGAGGATTCAAAGCATTGAAGCAGATGCTTTGCATGTGGGAGTACTAAGCTCCATCCCTAGCACCACAATTGACAATACCAGAACTGATCCCTGAAATCACACAATGAGGATAATTCACAATGCCACAAAATATGCCCTCCAGAAAATAATGAGAAAAAATATATCTATTAGGAGGCTCTTGCCAAAACTTGCAGAAAGTCGTAAGACATACAATGGGGCAAAGGTCTTAGGTTTGCACCACCTTGTTTGAATAGTACTGATCAGCATACTCATCCCAATGAGTTACATGGAGCAAATAAAAACACTTCTCCCACTTCACTCGGAAAGGAATCTAGGATTAAGAGACAATAAAGTGATTTCTCCAGTGTTTTTATAATTCAGTCAGAAAGGCAAGCAAGTGTCAGATAAGCTACTTAGCCTTGATGTCTCATCAAAATTTGGCTGCCTAAGTAAAATGGGGTAGGAAACCAGAGACAATTCTCCTTAATCCAGAATTTCATCTAGATTAGGCAAATATCTTAATGTAAATATTCAGCGATCAGGAAAGGATATAAAATATTACATCCTATGACAGAAAATCCATGCATATTGTTTCCATCATTCATTTGACAAGAGAAAAATAAGTTCCTGGTGTGTTTGCATCACCTCAAAAGTTCTGTTTTTAGGAAAGGTCTAAGAGTATCTGGGATAGTGTGACCTGGAGGGGGCGCTGAAGTACAATGTACAAATTTAAGTTCCACAGGACTTCAAAGGAAACCAGGCTTGAAAGGTAATGCCAATTCTGGCAGGAACAAAAGTCCAAGAGTTTTCTCAGACCAGCTCCACAAGTGTGGCCAGGCAGAAGGAGAGAAGGACTTTCAGGCTCAAATAAATAAGTAAACAAACAAACAAACAAAGGCATTATCAGAACTTCTCAGTCTGGCTGCATTTTGCTTAGCCCAAGAATATGCATTTCCTGCTTCAACTCCCCCCAATTATTTACTGACTCAAGGAAGAAATCTCACAAAATATAAGTAATGAAAAGAGTCATGGTTTTATTTCCTTAATATTCTTAAGTAAATTTATATACCTGAGTCAGAAGTGTAAAACATGCCATCTTAGAGACAAGTTCCTAAAGGGTTTATAGACAAGTGTCTATGCCAATTAATATTTATTGATTCTTCAGAAACTTCTCAGAATTGGGAGAACAAGCACAGGAATTTAAGATCTAGCAATTATTAGCAACATAAAACTTCAAGGCACATCAGATCATCTGGGTTACAGACTGCAATGATTAGAACTGTGGTATCAAAGGGCAGGAAGCATACAAGAATCCCAGCGCCCAGCAGGGTACTCATTGACTCACCAACTGAGCTAAAGTTATCAGAGTATATAATAAAGATAAGGAGTGCCTTTCTATTGCTTATTTGAAAGAATGACTTTCAAACACTGCAGAACTCAAAAGTTCAAAGCTGTCATAAAATTGAGAAATGTATTATTTCACTGAGAGAGTGCAATTAATCTGGATTGTAGGGATTGATATCGCTGGGTCTAGCTTACTTCATGCTAACTGACCCATCAGAAATATTGCAAACAAAACTTGGCCTGACATTCAATGCCTCACATACACATCCCCACCTTTGCAGTTTTCTTTCTTCTTTTATTTTTCTTTCTACTTCTTAGCTCTGTACACCCTAAGCTTAGCCAGACCATACTATTTACTATATTAAACACACTTCCTTGCAAGTCCTTGACAACTGCCCTATTTCTAACCACATTTCCTCTAGCAGAAATCCTGCTCAGAGCCACACCCTTTCTGTAAAGATCTGCCTGCCCTTACAGATAGAAATGGGGTTTCTCCTTCTCTGCACCATCCTTAATGGAACCTTTCCTTTGAATTTCTTTTGAATGCACCTTACTGTCTGCCACATAATTAAACTGCCAGACCATGGACTCCACATTTGACAAGTAAGTTGACAAACAAGTTATTTCATAGTTTTGATTACTGTTTGCCTTTTCTAAAACCTGAAACTCACCCACTCATTACAACTTCCCAGGAGTTCTGCGTTAATCATTAAGGTGGATATCTGCCATTTTTTTTAACCAAGTCTAGAAAGTGATCAGTAAGTGCTTGCTATTGTTTTCAGCATCATCCATGCCTCCTACCAAATGATAAAATCTCTAAGAGTAAGAGGATATGAGTCCATTTTAGCCTCCTTCAGCAACAACACAGTGCCTGAGGCACCTTGGGGTGAATAGGTAGCAAATAATTTCATGACACAAGCTATAGAAGTGAGGGAAAGGAATTTGTTGTAATTGTGCATTTCTGAAATAGAAGACTACTGCTATTGTGAATTTCATGCAGTCAAGATGGAGTGACTGAAATAATATTGGGAGAGAAACACATAATTAGTTCTTAGTTCCAACCAACCACTGGGTGCATTCCATAGATTTTTCTATAACTGAAAATAAAGCCAAACCACATTTTAGATCCTGCCTTGATTTCCATTAATGAATGTATAGCACTCACTCTTCTTCCTCTGAGCTCAAGTGGATGTTTCTGCTAAACCTAATTTCTAACTTGTTCTCTCTCAGCTTTCAATGCTACCACATACTTCTTTGTTGTTTTGTTTTGTTTTGTTTTGTTTGGGCGTTTAACCTGGTTTTCCACTCAGGGATTACAGCAGACAGTTCTCAAATGCTTGCGGACTATATGGATCAAATCCTGGTCAGCAGTGTGCAAGGCAAATGCCCTACCAGCTTTACTGGGCCCCTTAACATCTACTTCTAAGTGTAGGATCTTTTCACTAGCACATACAAATGAACTCTATATAGCAATAAAAAAAAATATACCTACTGTTACCCATAAAAGGCATACTGTATCCTAAAAATAAGAGAGGGGTTTATATACTCAAGAGAAGACCCACGAACACATTGGAAATCTTGTCAAATTCTCACAACAATGTTAAATTGCATTGTCAATGGAACTGGTCATCTGGAAGACACTTTCTTTTCCACAACTACCAGCTTTGCTGCCTCTTCCAACAATTCTGCTCATCCTAGTCCTTCTAGATTTCCCTCCCTCCTGCCACTAGAGGATCAGGTGGCCAGAGAGAGGTTTCTGCCTCTTTCCTAGTGTGCTCTTCTAACAGTATTCAGAAGCAAAACTTTTTCTTGCTCTTTTTCACTTAGTAAAATTAGTGTCTAATTGGACTAAAATTTTTGTTTCCTTTTCCTTTTCTTCTAGACTCAGCTTTTATTGTTTTCCTCTGAGAGAAAACTCTGGGTGTGTGGTTGTTTTTGTTTTGTTTTATTTTTTTTTTCATCTCCACTTCAGACCTCAGGCTTCCGCTATATCTCCCTCAGCTTCGCCTGAATCAAGGTTTTTCTTCATCTCAGAGTGAGAGTACATGCCTCTGTGTGTAGGTGTGTGTGAGTATGTATGTTTGCTTATGTGTGCAGATGTGTCAGTTTGTGTGAGTGTAGATGTGTGCATATCTGAGAGTACATGGGAGGGTAAAGATGAGTTTATGTGAGTAGGTGAGTGTCTGTGACTATCGGTGTGTGAGTATAGATGTATAAGAATGAGTGTCTGCGTGAGTATGTCAACATGTGTGAATGTATGTGAGAGTCTGAGTATGTATGTTTATAAATCAGTGTGTATGTAAGATTATATGTGTGTGTCTATGTGTGAGTCTGAGAGCATATGTGAATGAATATATGTGCAAACATGTGCATCTTTAATCAGGATTCCTCCTTTGCCACAAGCTGTACTTTTAATAAAAAGCACCTCCCAGTTAAGGCTAATTGAAATTATCAGTAATCAATTGAAATCTTTCCTTGAATAGGTCTACATACTTGGAGGAGCAGAAGTGAATTCTGCCTGAATGCCATGTTTCTTAGAGTCATACCACAACTCAAGTTGGTCTCACCATCCATATGGCCCTCTCTGTTAAAAGTTAAAGTAGTTAAAGTGGCTCAGACCTTCCTTTCCCTAAAGGAATCACTTTCCTAGGTCTTATACATAGATAAGAAAGACAGCATAAAACAAACTCAACAGCTTAACCAAATAAAATAAAATAAAATAAGATGCTCACTAAAACAGGGCTATGAGTTCAAAAATCACTCTTGGCTTGGGGGACCATATGGGATGCTAGAGGATGGAACCGCGGACCTTCCTAGGCTAGTGTGCATAAGACAGATAGATGTGGGCCCGGAGAGATAGCACAGCAGCGTTTGCCTTGCAAGCAGCCGATCCAGGACCAAAGGTGGTTGGTTTGAATCCCGGTGTCCCATATGGTCCCCCGTGCCTGCCAGGAGCTATTTCTGAGCAGGCAGCCAGGAGTAACCCCTGAACACCGCCGGGTGTGGCCCCCCCCCAAAAAAAAAGACAGATAGATGCCTTGCCACTTGCGCCACCACTGTTGCCCCTAAAACAGGATTCTTATCAGAGGTGTCCAACAAGGGTTATGTTTCTTCTTACTCCAGGTGTATTTTTTGAATTCACAGTGACAATAACCAGTGAGACAATCTACAAATTATTAAATATCATCAAGGAAGTTTTTACATTATTTCTTTTCTTGGCAAAAGTAAAGCCACTGTTTAATATATGTGTGGAGACAAATTAATTCATCTCCTAAATAATTCCTGCCCAAAAGTGTCTACAATAACACATTCTTCAGATTCTCTAAAAATAAATGTCTGTTTTAACAGCCATTAAAAGTTTTTTTTTAATCCACCAATTCTGAAGTATGAACCTAAGTAGAAGGAATAATAGGACAAATTTATGAAAAAGTTATGACAAGAAAGAAGCCAGGATTAATGTAGACATGTTCTTTGGTAGGTCCTGCTTAAGAGGAAAGGAGAAAGAATGATAAAAGAAAGAAAAGAAAAAAGAAAGGAAGAAAGGAAGGAAGGAAAAGAAAGAAAGAAAGAAAGAAAGAAAGAAAGAAAGAAAGAAAGAAAGAAAGAAAGAAAGAAAGAAAGAAAGAAAGAAAGAAAGAAAGAAAGAAAGAAAGAAAGAAAGGAAAGAAGGAAAGGAAGGAAAGGAAGGAAGGAAGAAGGAAGGAAGGAAGGAAGGAAGGAAGGAAGGAAGGAAGGAAGGAAGGAAGGAAGGAAGGAAGGAAGGAAGGAAGGAAGGAAGGAAGGAAGGAAGGAAGGAAGGAAGGAAGGAAGGAAAGAGAAAGAGAAAGAAAGAAAGAAAGAAAGAAAGAAAGAAAGAAAGAGAAAGAAAGAAAGAAAGAAAGAAAGAAAGGAAAGAAAGAAAGAAAGAAGAGAGAGGAGAGAAAGAGAGAAAGAGAGAAGAGGAGAGAAAGAGAGAAAGAGAGAAAGAGAGAAAGAAAGAAGAGAAAGAAAGAAAGAAAGAAAGAAAGAAAGAAAGAAAAGAAAGAAAGAAGAGAGAAAGAAAGAAAGAGAGTAAGAAAGAAAGAGAGAAAGAAAGAAAGAAAGAAAGAAAGAAAGAAAGAAAGAAAGAAAAGAAAGAAAGAAAGAAAGAAAAGAAAGAAAGAAAGAAAGAAAGAAAGAAAGAAAGAAAGAAAGAAAGAAAGAAGAACGAGAAAGAAAGAAAGAAAGAAAGAAAGAAAGAAAGAAAGAAAGAAAGAAAGAAAGAAAGAAAGAAAGAAGAAAGAAAGAAAGAAAGAAAGAAAGAAAGAAAGAAAGAAAGAAAGAAAGAAAGAAAGAAAGAAAGAAAGAAAGAAAGAAAGACAGACAGACCAGAGCAATAGTAGCACAGTGGTAGGGCATTTGCCTTGCACAGGGCTGACCTAGAATGAGCCTGGGTTTTATCCCCAACATCTCATATGGTCCCACAAGCCAGGATTTTTGAGCACATATCCAGGAGTAACCCCTGAGCATTACCAGATGTGCTCAAAAACAAAAAAGGAAGGAAGGAAGGAAGGAAGGAAGGAAGGAAGGAAGGAAGGAAGGAAGGAAGGAAGGAAGGAAGGAAGGAAGGAAGGAAGGAAGGAAGGAAGGAAGGAAGGAAGGAAGGAAGGAAGGAGGGAGGGAGGGAGGGAGGGAGGGAGGGAGGGAGGGAGGAGGGAGGGAGGGAGGGAGGGAGGAAGGAAGGAAGAAAGGAAGGAAGGAAGGAAGGAAGGAAGGAAGGAAGGAAGGAAGGAAGGAAGGAAGGAAGGAAGGAAGGAAGGAAGGAAGGAAGGAAGGAAGGAAGGAAGGAAGGAAGGAAGGAAGGAAGGAAGGAAGGAAGGAAGATGAAAATGAGCAGATTAGGAATTATGAAGTTCTAGTTTCACAAGCTTCACAGTATATGCCAATATGCCTTCCACATTGAAGACAGTGTAAGAATGAGCCCCTACACAAGCTCCTCACAAACTGTTGCTTGGAACTCATCAGTAACTACACCAGCCTTCTGAGAAAGGCCTAATCTACTGAGAAAGTTTCCTTTTACAGTGGATAAGATTGAGACCAGAAGTTAACAGTGTAGAAGACAGCATCAGCACCCAACTTTGTACCCATAATCAGCCCATATACGGTGCAGCCTCCTGAAATCAAAAGAATATTTCGTCTCACTTCTATCATTTTTCAGTATTAATTCGTTTGTATTCCATGTTAAGTTGCCTAAGAAAAGGCAGCACAAAGGTAAGATTATTTGTTTTTAAATGAACACAAATCTGGACCTTGAGCTTTCACATCCAATATGCCATCATTAGGTCTTATATTTTCATCCCCTGTTGTTTCCCAATCCTCCCAAACAAAATAAGCTCCTTCATCAGTCATGGCCAAATGGGTTTTGAGTGGATGAAAGTTATAGTCGCTGATTGTGGAGTTCTCCACATCACTAAGTTTGATTATTTCTAATGTCAAACTGGCACTTAACAGGCAATCGCTGAGAATCTGACTTGATTTTATTTTGGAGTCAAATCCTTTCCAAGCTAAGGTATTATTTTATAATTCCTCACATTACCTAGAAGTGTCATCAAATAGGAAATAAAGATATTTTTCACATCCTTAAGTAATTCAGAAACATTGGGGATGATCCTTCTAATGTGGAAGGCTCAGAAGTCAAGTTGCTCACTTTAAAGGGGAGCATTAACTTCCTTAGCACCCAGAGGTCATCTATCAGGTAAAGGAAAATAGATAACTTAATAAATGATCCCTCAGAGGCAGAAAGAATTCAACTACCTAGCATATTCACCACCAAATCTTACGTGAAGCTGAAGTTTAGGCCATGAAGCACTGTGCAAGCATGCATTAAGCTAATCAGAAGTGTTTACAAAATATACCATATGTAATTCTCATTAAGGCACATAATTTTGGCACTAGCACCAACACTTCTATTTGCAACAAATAAGACCAATTTGTTGATGTCATTCCTATTTTCAAAGAAACATTAATATAACATCTTCCTTAAAAATAATTAAGATTTATTCATGATCAAACCACCTCACAAAGCATATCAAAAGTTAACCTTAAATTTTGAAAATAAATCGATGGTGACTGGAGGGGAAGAAGGAAAAGCATAAGAGGAGCAGGCAAAGGGGGTCAGTTGGTAGTGTTGAATGGGACTAAAATTCTGAAATGGGGTGCCGTGTGGTCTATGTATTTAACAAGGGATGACACTAGAATCCTAAAGTTTATCTGGCACTATTGATCAATGATAAATCAATGTAAAAGATGGGTTTGTTTCAATGTTAGTGATTGGGGATAGGAGTAGGAAAGGAAACTTAAGGAAAATTATTATCTTCTTAAGTTTTGACTAACACAAAGTATCTAGAAAAAGTATCCAGAAAAGAACAACCCTGGGATTCCGTGCTTTCCCCACCATGGCACTCTGCTAGGTCTGCTCCAGAGTTATGTTCTATGGAACAGTGTAGAGTACTAAGGAAGTACTTGAAGAGATGATAGAACATCACTGAAACTCCCTGAGTATCACTTTCTTTTCTTCATCAAATATATAAAGATATGTATATATATATGTAATAACACATATACTAAGTACTGAGACAGGAGTTCTGTATAGAATCTCTGTTCTGTGACCATATTGCTCATGTTTTTGACCCCATGGTCTTATTACACAGCACCAGGCATGTGTTAAAAGTGGATGTAGGGGCTGGAGCGATGGCGCAGCGGTAGGGTATTTGCCTTGCATGCAACTGACCCAGGATGAACTGTGGTTGGATCCCCCAGTGTCTCATATGGTCCCCAAAGCCAGGAGCGATTTCTGAGCACATAGCCAGGAGTAACCCCTGAGCATCCCCTGGTGTGGCCCCCCCAAAATATATATATATACATATACATATATATTATGCAATTATCCTGATCCTTTTAATCACCATCATCATCAACACCTTCATCATTACTAAGTCATGTATGGAAAGCTTCACAGGGACAGTCAATTTCTGTCAGGCTCCAAAATCTGTAATTTCTACTCCTGGAAGCTTTCCACTGCCCAAATAATGGCTTAGAGGAGTGTGGAGGGAGAACAAAAAAAAAACTTTATTGGGACTTTCTCACAATTCTCCACACACGACTAAAACCTGTTATCAAAAGACTACAATAACCTGTTACCAGTCAGAAAAAAAACATTTTTTGTCAGAGTCAGAAAAAAATTATTTTTGTCAGAAAATTTTGACAAAAAGTCAATTTTGTCAAAAATCATGTTTGTCAGAAGTCTACACTGAATCTTTATGTGAGGCCTGCCTGTATAATA